>NC_056744.1:1437723913-1437896413 GCF_019279795.1 Protopterus annectens | reverse complement strand
TAGTCTGAATGTGAGTCGTTTGTGATTCTTCAGATTTCAGATAAGTGCCCTGTTGGGGATTTTTTTCACTAATTTGCTACTGTCTTTGGTTAAGGTTCATGTCATCCAAGAGGGGCAAGCGCCAATGTGGACAACAAATTCCACACAAGGATATCCATCTCCCATGCCTGTACTGCCTAGGCTCAAATCATGATTGCAAAAACTGCTGTAGTAGTCAGGCATTTGTCCCAAAGAACTCAAGGAGTATATTATTCTTTTTAGCTATATACCCAGAGAATCGGAGCTTAAAGCTGCTAGCAAAAAGTGCTATGGAGGGATTCTTGAGGCCCAAGGGCGAATCGATTTTGAAGTGAAAGGCCAGAAAGCAAAGGCCTACACCTTCTGCTGCACTTCTGGGTACCAATGTTTCACTTGAGGCGGAGGAGAGCCCAGAGCCACGACCAGTTCACCCTTCAGACCTACAGGCTGAGCCTAACATTCAGGCCACCTTGAATCTGAGCATAAGCACGTATGCAGAGGCTAAGCAGGTATCAATTTTTGATGTCCGAGGGGAACCATGGCTTGTGGTAACTGAAGGCCCTAAGAGATTGCTCAGATCATCGTAATAGAAGCGGTATAATCTGATCTGATAGAATGTAAGCTTATGTGAGGGCCTCCTACTTACATAAGGCAGACTTGTATGCAAAAATGAAACAGAAAACCAAACCTTTCTCTCCACCAAAAGAACCTGTTAGCGAATGACAACAATTCACTCATGGCATTTTCAATGCCCTTATTTCCGTTAGGCCTGCTTCAGGCTTTACAGCTCCCACTACCAGTACTCTCTCTCCACTTTAAAAGGAATAGGTAAGAGGATTCTTCAGCGGAAGAGGCATCCTCTAGTTTTATCTTAGTTGCATTTATTGCTCAACGCTGGCTTTTGCTTACTCTTTAGTTGAAAGCCTGTATGTCAGCCATATCTGTCGGTCTCCCCCCACCCCTAATTGGCAGATTTGATTCTAAACACTTTCTTAAAGGCATCCTACACATTACACCTTCCAGGAAACCTTTTCCACCTCCCTGCGACCTTGGCTTTGTTTTGGAAAAGCTGACTCTCCCACCTTTCAAGCCAGCTTCCTCGGTTTCTCTACAGTACTGCTCCTGGAAAACTGGTACTCCTAGCCTCAACTTCAGCTAGACAAGTGTCTGAGCTACAGGCTGTTATGGTATCTCCACCCTTTCTTTCTTCTGCCAGGACAGGTTTCCCTGCCCCCAAACACCTCATTTATGCCTAGTCAATGACCTATTATTAAATTAGTTCATCCACTTGCGTACCCCCCCCCCCAGAACCATAGCGAGAGGGTGTTTCATAATTTAGATGTCCACAGACAGCTTAGATTTTATTTGGACAAAACCAAAGCTGTTAGAAAATCAGATCAGCTTTTGGTTTCTTACAACCCCAGGGCCCTGGAACAGGCTGTGTCCAAGCAGACTGTTTCCTCCTGGACTTCCATGACCATTACCTTTTGCTACACATACGATGGTAATACCCTCCCATCCTCTTTTAGGGCTGTGTCCACCAGGGCTGATGTTCTTCGTGTTTCACTGTTGCAGTCGTTACATTTGGGTTATCCTGCTGGCAGGTTGCCCTCAATCGGCCTGAATTCCAAAGTCTTGCGTCGGTTGCTGTCGCCTCTTCCCTGACGTCAGGTCGTGAAGGGTATAAAAGATGCAGCCGACGCCATTTTCTTCAGTCTTTCTTGCCATGCGGTGCCCGAAGCAGAAGCAGTTCGCAAATGCCGGTTGGCCGACTCCTGAGATTTTCGTGTTTGAGTTTCGGATCCGAAGTCTTCATTTAAAGCCAAGTACCCTGTTGGGGAAACTTTTTTCTTGCTCCAGACCGATTTCAGTAAAAGTTAATAATTGCATTTCTTGTGGGAAGCAAATACCTCATAAGGATTTTCATTTGTACTGTATTTCTTGCCTGGGCCCAGATCATAAAGTGCCTTGCTGTCGGTTTTGTGCTAGATTTAACCAACGCACTATTAAGCGTCTGTATATTTTTGATTCTAAATATTTTGGATCAAGATTTAATTATTCTGAAATGTCGTTGGTTAGCAATCCGATTACCGGAGTTCGCAAAAAACACAATGAAAAAGAGAGAGACAGACCGTCAAGGTCCAAAACTGATACGAAGCTTCTCCTAAGCCAGTCGACGGTACTCAGTGAAGTGCTTTCGCAGCCCCTGATACCTGCTACTTTTGAGTCACAGGCCTCTACCGAGACCCATTCGTAGTCCGCTATGCCGCGAGATTCTCAGAGTATTGAACCCACAGATGTCTCTCCCTTGGATGGGTCCGGAGCCGCTGAGCAGCCACCGGCTTCTGAGGGTGTTTTCAGGCCTCAACTTTTTTATATTAAACCGACGCCAACCTCGAAAACAAGATCAAAAACATCTATGTATGAAAAAATGACACATGAGCCATGTGCTCAGGCCCCTATACTTAAAAAAACAGATGATCAAAATGGCTGAGGACCTAATTACCTTGATCAGGGGTTCCCAACCCCCCCGCTAAGCGGCCTAGGCAAGGCACTGATTATGAATCTTCAGGTCAGCTTTCCATTTCTTCTAATTCCTCTTCTGATCAGGAATTTTCTATTCCATCCTATGAGGATTCTGATGCAGAATAATCCATCACAGCTGCATCTCCTCCTGAGGGTTACTCTTTTGGAGAAACTTTGCATACTTTAAGGGAACATTTTCACTGGGAGAGTCAGGACTTCTCTGAATCAAAAAAGAGGCTTTGGGATTTCCTTCTTCCTCAGCATAGGCCTTTGGCAGTACCTCCTGTATTATAGACAGTGTTGATGATGTGTTTTCAGAATCAAGCATGGCTCCTGATTCCTTATCTGTGGCTCCTAGTAAGTCGAACAGATATTGCAGGGTTCCGGACTCCCACAAATTCCTATTCAAAAATCCTGCTGCTGATCCTGAGACTATTTCACAGGGTCCCAAGGGTGTAAAGGCCTCTACAGCCAAAAATCTTGCCCCCTGTGATAGAGATTCCAGGGCGCTGGATAGATGGGGAATGAAAGTTTATACGTCTGCAGCCTTGGCAGTTAGGGCCTTAAACTGCCAGTTTCATATGCTTAAATATCAAGAGCATGTATTGGACTTACTGAAACAGAAAATTATGTTGATTTCTGATTGTGTGGAAAATAAAGAATTAAAGGAATTATTGCATTCAGCAGAACAGGTTGGAAAGCATACTTTGCAGTGTGGTTTTGATTCCTTTGAGGCCTCTTGCAGGGCCGCAGTTACTGGATCTGTGATTAGAAGACATGCCTGGCTCAAAGAGCAAAATCTGCCTGATCGTGTTAAAGCTAAATTGTTGGATGCCCCCTTGCAGCATGGTACTCTGTTTGGTAATAAGACAGAAGAGGTTTTACAGAAAATGGAAGACTAAGCTAAATCTATGCAAATTGTAAAAGATTTCTTACAAGTGCAGCCACCCAGGTTCAGTAGGCACTGGCCTACTAAAAATTGGTCCTTTCCTGTGTTCAACAGAACCACTCAAGGCAAGTCCAGGCGCTCAAAAGGCTCCAGATACCAATCACAGGGTTCTTACAGGTCAAAGCAATGGGGTGCTTCCACCTCCAAATCTGGAGGAAACAAAGCACAACCCTACAGTAAGCAGTCTCAGTGACTTTCTTCTACCTTCACCAAGCACTTATCTTTTGGCAGTCCCCTTGGGGGGGGGGGGGGACTAGCACTTCATGCTCAAAATTGGCAGTTAATTACCCAGGACAAGTGGGTATTAAGCATAGTATCCCAGGGGTACAGATTTCATTTCCATACTTTGCCAATTCCAAACGTTTTGCCAGATCTGCCACAAAATCAGTGGGCAGAGGCTCAGAAACAAGTTATGTCCCTCATGGATATGGGGGCTATTCAACCAGCACTAGAAAAGGAAAAAGGACAAGGTTTTTATTCAAGACTTTTCCTGGTACCCAGCAAAGACTATGCCTGGCGTCCAATACTGGACTTATTGATTTTTGAGCACGTTCCTGGACATTCCGAAATTTAAAATGCTGACTTTACAACAGCTACTGCCCATGCTGGGCAGGAACGCTTGGTTAGTGACTCTAGACCTAAAAGAGGCATACCTGCATATCCCAATAAGGGAAACATGCAGAAGATACCTCCGCTTCAAGGCAAGTTTTTTGCATTACCAATTCTCTGCACTGCCCTTTGGCTTATCTGCTGCCCCCAGGGTTTTTACAAAGTGCCTGGCACCAGTAATTGCATTCTGCAGACAAAGAAGCATACAAATTTATCCTCATCTGGATGACTGTCTCATTCAAGCAGAGGATACACTCTTCTTCAACATCTGGCATTTGTAAAAAGGCTTCTAACATCCCTAGGGTACACAATAAATGAAAATAAATCCTAACTGGTACCCTCTCAAATAATTACATTCCTGGGTGCAAGCTTGAATACAACTGCCCAGATGGCTTACCTTACGCCAGACAAGCAACTGATAACATACTTCAAACAAATGGCAAAAACCCAGTTATCTGCAAGACAAATTCTGCAGGCTTTGGGGTTCATGGCATCCTGCATTTTGCTAATTCCGTATGCGAGACTGCATAAGAGGAAACTACAATTGTACCTAATTATGGAGTCACCATTGTCGCATTCTGGAAACAATGATTCCTCTCATTCCCTGCCTACAACAGGAGTTTCTTTGGTGGGGCAGAGACCTGTCACCAAAACAAGGGACCGTCATTCACTCTACCCCCTGCCACCCAAACCCTAACTACAGACGCATCAGACTATGCCTGGGGGGGCCCACCTGGTGGGGAGATGCATTCAGGGCAAATGGAGCCCAAAACAAATGCATCTGCATATCAACCAGAAAGAGATGCTAGCTGTTCAGAATGCTCTGACAGCCTTCAAGGACTTGCTCCATCCAGGACAACTACTGATGAAGGCGGACAACACCACGGTTATGTGGTACATAAACAAGCAGGGGGTACACACTCCTACCCCCTTTGCAGACTAGCCATGGCATTGTGGAACACAGCTTTGACTTACCAAATACATCTTCAAGCTCAATTCCTGCCAGGAAAACAAAATACTCTGGCGGATGACCTAAGCAGAAATCTTATGGACCCGCACAAATGGAAACTGGATCCACAAATCTTCAGCATGTTAACACACAAATGGGGGAGCCCAGACATAGATCTATTTGCCTCTCCCCAAAATTATCAGCTGGACAAATTCTGCACAAGAACTTATCACAGAAAAGCATGGAAAGTGGATGCCCTATCCTTCTGTTTTAAAAACCTATCAGTCTATGCCTTCCCCCTCTGCCTCTTCTCTCCAAGGTCTTACTAAAATTCTGACAGGAAAAAACAAAAATGATCCTAGTTGCTCCGGACTGGCCTCGCCAGCACTGGTACCCAATTGTAAGGGATGTGTCTCAACTTCCTCCTTGGTACTTGCCTCAAATACCTCATCCTACTGTCTCAGCAGAACAATCAAATTCTGCACACTCAGCTCCAAACTCTGAACCTTGCAGCATGGCTGATCATTTAATTATTCAAACAACACTTCTCAGTAAATCTGTGATGGATATCATTTTGGAAGCCAGAAGGCCTAGTACTAGAAAATCCTATGCTGATAAATGGAAGAGATTCTGTGCTTGGAACCAAGCACAAGAAATGGACACAGCAAAGCCCAATATTCCTCAGATTTTACAATATTTGACTGAGATGCTTGATAAGGGCCTATCTTTTTCTTCAATAAAAATCCATGCCTCTGCCATTTCAGCTCATTACAACACAGAGCCTCCCCTCTTTTCTCACCCTCTGCTTAAACAGTATCTAAGAGGGGCCAAAAATTTAAGGCCTCCCAGAAGATCACCAACTCCTGCATGGGACCTCAACTTTGTGCTGGAAAAACTCACCATGCCTCCTTTTGAACCAGCAGCTACTGCGGATATAAAATTTCTATCTTGGAAAACAGCTTTCCTCTTGGCAGTCACTTCAGCAAGAAGGGTTTCAGAACTACAGGCTCTCATGTATGTGGAGCCTTTTATTACTTTTTACCCGGACATGGTGTGCCACAGGACTAATCCTTCTTTTATGCCTAAGGTGGTATCCAGTGTGGCCCTTAACCAGACAAATTCACCTGACAACATTTTACCCAAATCCGCAGAACAAGGGGAGCGGATTCTGCACTCATTGGATGTACACAGACAACTAAGATTCTACTTAAACAGGACCAAATCTCTAAGAAAGGCTGAGCAACTACTGGTAGCATTTGCTGCAGGGTCAGAGGGGAATGCTATATCAAGGCAGACAATTTCTGTGGATAAGCCACTGCATTCGTTTCTGCTACTTGCACCATGGTAAACCTGTGCCCAAGGGGATCAGGTCACATTCCACCAGGTCTGCCTCTACCTCAGCAGCTTTTCTCAGAGGGGTTCCAACTAAAGACATTCTAGAGGCTGCTACTTGGAGCTCTGTTCATACCTTCACAAAGCAGTATCATTTGCCTCTCTTCTCCAAATCCAGGGCAGGCTTTGCCACTGCAGTTCTACAGGGCCTTATAGCTGCTCCTAATGCTATTTATTTCCATCCTCCCATCCATAGCTTTGGGGTTCTACCCAAATGTAATGATTGCAACAGTGAAACACGAAGAACATAGTACAGTTGTGTACACTTACCATAAATCTAGATGTTCAAGTGTATTCACTGTTGCAGTCTGGGTTACCCACCCGCCATCCCCCTTTTTATACCTTTTCTTTCCTTCACTATACTCAAAAGCCTTTGTGGTGTATTTGCTTTTTAGTTGAAGGTAAAGTTTATGTTTAAGTGCATCTATATATTTACTGTTTGTTTATATATATATTTGTGCTCCCCATTCGGGGGGCACCTGACATCTGGGGCAAGAAAAACTGAATAAGATGGCGTCTGCTGCATGTTTTATACCCCTGACGACCTGACGTCGTCTAAGAGGAGACAGCAACCGACGCAGGACCCAAGACTTTATTTAGGCTGACTGAGGGCAACCTGCCAGCAGATTACCCAAATGTAATGACTGCAACAGTGAATACACTCGAACATCTACATTTATGGTAAGTGTACACAACTGTACTTTCTCAGTATTAGGGCTATTCAGCCTGTCCCAGCAGAACAAAGGGGACAAGGTTTTTATTCAAGACATTTTCTGGTACCCAGAAAAGACGACTTCTGGCGTCCTATCCTGGACCACTATATTCTCAACACTTTTCTAGTAGTTTCAAAATGCTAACTCTTCAACAGCTTCTTCCTATGCTAGCCAGTGATGCCTGGCTGTCAACTCTAAACTTAAAGAAGCTTACCTGAACATCCCAATAAGAGGATCCTGCAGTCAATACCTATGTTTCATGGCGGGCTCCATGCACTTTCAGATGTTCTTTGTGTTTCAGTGTTGCAGTCATCATATTTGGGTTATCTGCTTGCAGTAGCCCTCAGTCGGCCTGATTATCAAAGTCTTGGGCCCTGCATCAGTTGTTGTCCCATCTTTCATGTCGTCAGGTAGTCAGGGGTATAAAGCATACAGCTGATGCCATTACTTGAGGTTTTCTTGCCGTGCGGTGTCTGAAGCAGAAGCAGTTCGCAAGTGCCGGTCGGCCGACTCCTGAAATTTTCGTTTTAGAGTTTTAGAACCGAAGTCTTCAACTAAGTACCCCATTGGGGAAACTTTTTCATGCTCTAAACCGATGCCAGTAAAAGTTAAGAATTGTATTTCTTGTGGAAAGCAAGTACCTCATAAAGATTTTCATTGGTACTGCATTCCTTGCTCAGGCCCTGACCACGACGTACCTCGCTGTCGGTTTTGTGCCATATTTAAACAACAAACTGTTCGTCTTTTGTTTATTTACGCTTCTAAATATTTTGGTACTTGGTTCAATTATTCAGATATGGCTTCGGCAAGCCACCTGACTACCGACATTCCGAAAAAACGCAAAGATAAAGACAGAGACAGACTGCATAGGTTCAAAGCTGCCGACGACGCTTCTCCTAAGCTAGTTGCCAGTTCACTTGCACTCAGTGAGGTGCTTTCGCAGCCTCTGATACCCGCTACTTCAGATTCGCAATCCTCTACTGAGACCCATTCAGAGTCTGGTATGCTGCAAGATGCTTAAACTGTAGAACCTGCGGATATCTCTTCCTTAGATGGGTCCGGAGCTGCTGTGCAGTCACCAGCTTCTGTGGGTGCATTCAGGCCTACTGACTTGCATATTAAACCCATGCCATCTTCTTCTTCAAGGTCTAAAACTTGATCCATGCCTAGAAAATAGACGCCCAGACCGCATGGTCTGGCCTCTATGCCTAAAAAACAAATAAGAATGGCTGAAGACCTTATTACTCTAATCAGGGGAAGCCACCCTTCCCCCTCTAAGACACCTAGGACTGAGTTTCCTTATTCTTCCGATCAGGATTCTGAAATTTCTGTTTCTTCTGATGACCAGTATTTACCCTTATCTACCAATTAGGATTCTAATACAGAGTACTCTATTTCCTCTGCTTCCCCTCCAGAGGATTTTTCTTTTGGTGAAACCATGCATACTCTATTAAGGAGCATTTTTGCTGGGAAAGCCAGGACTACTCGGACTCTAAAATGAGGCTTAGGGATTTCTTACTGCTGCCCCAACACAGGCCTTTAGCTGTCCTCCCTGTACTGGACATTGTTGATGATGCCTTCTCGGAATTCAGCTTGACCCCTGACTCTCTACCTCCTGCTTCCATAGAATGTGATAGATATTACAGGGTTCCTCACTCTCACAAGTTCCTCTTTAAGAATCCTACTGCGGTTCCTGAGACAATTTCACAGGGACCCAAAGGCATTAAGGCTACTACTGCCAAAAATCCTACCCCCTCTGATAGAGATTCCAGGGCGCTGGATAGATGGGGTAAGAAGGTATACACTTCTGCAACCTTGGCCATTAGGGCCTTAAACTGCCAGTTTCATATGTTAAAGTATCAGCAGCATATTATTGGATTGCTTAAACAGAAAATGATGTTGATTCTTGACTGTGTTGAAAAGAAATATTTGCATGATTTAATGCATTCTGCTGAACAAGTTGGAAAACATACTTTGCAATGTGGTTTTGATTCAGTAGATGCATCTTGCAGGGCTACTGTGACTGGGTCTGTACTTAGAAGGCATGCTTGGCTTAAGGAGCAGTCTTGACCAGATCATGTTAAAGCTAAATTGCTGGATGCTCCCTCAAACCAAGACCGCCTGTTTGGCAACAAAGCAGAAGTAGTACTTAAAAAGATGGAGGAAATAGTTAAATCTGTGCAAACTGTTAAAGATTTCCTGCAGGTACAGCCTCCCAGATTTAGTTGGCATTGGCCCTCTAAAAATTGGTCCTTTCCTGCCTCTTCCAGGCCTTCAGTCCAAACCCAGAACCAGCAGAACACTCGAGCTTCAGTCCCAAGTTACTCACAGGACTAAGCAGTGGGGGGGCTCCCACTTCTAAAGCAGGGATTGGTAAGACTGCCCCCTATGGTAAACTGTCTCAATGACTTAAATTTAAATCTTCTATGCCGTGCACTGTTCCTTTAGGGGGAAAGATTGACCTGCAGGCAAAAAGTTGGGAACTCATTACCCAGGACAAATGGGTTTTAAATGTAGTTTCCCAAGGATACAGATTCCACTTCCACTCCTTACCAACCCCATATGGTTAGCCAGATCTACCCCCTAATCAGTGGGCTGAGGCTCAAAAGCAAATTCTCTCTCTTACGCATCAGGGCTGTTCAACCTGTTCCAGAAAAGGAAAAGGGATAAGGTTTCTACTCGAGACTTTTTCTGGTACCCAGAAAGGACATCTCCTGGCGTCCTGTCCAGGACCTCTCTATCCTAAACACATTTTTGGTGATCCCAAAATTCAAGATGCTAACTCTTCACCAGCTGCTTCCTATGCTAGGCAAGGATGTCTGGTTGGCAACACTGGATTTAAAGGATGCCTACCTGCACATCCCAATAAGGGAATCTTGCAGAAGATACCCACGCTTCAAAGGAGGCTACATGCACTATCAGTTCCCGGCACTGCCCTTTGGCTTATCTACTGCGTCCAGGGTATCACAAAGTGCCTAGCTCCAGTCATTGCATTTTACAAGCAAAGAAATATCCAGATATATCCATACCTGGACGATTCTCTAATCAGGCAGAAAGCCAGGACATACTATTGAATCATTTGGCGTTTGTACAGAAATTGCTAACTTCTCTGGGGTACACCATAAACAAAAACAAATCACGTCTTGTACCCTGCCAACAAATTGTATTCCTGGGAGCAAGCCAGAATACAGCTTCCCAGATGGTTTACTTCATGCCAGAGAAACAAGTTCATTTGAAAGCCTACTTCAAACTACTAGCCGCAGAGATATAGCTATCTGCAAGGAAAATACTGCAAGCCTTTGGGTTCATGGTCTCTTGCAGTCTACTAATTCCGTATGCTAGACTGCATATGAGGAAACTACAATGGTATCTAAAAAGCCTATGGTGCCAACATTCTCAGGATCTAGAAGCAATGATTCCTATCATAACTTGTCTACAGATAGAGTTCCTTTGGTGGGCAGAGGCCTGCCACCAAAATAGGGGACTGCCATTCACTCTACCCCCTGCCGCTCAAACCCTAACAGATGCATCAGACTATGCATGGCAGGCTCACTTGGCAGGGAAGTGCATTCCGGGCAAATGGAACCCAAGTCAAATGCACCTGCATATCAATCAAAAAGAAATGTTAGCTGTACAGAATGCTCTGACAGCTTTCAATGACCACATTCTTCCAGGACAATTATTGGTAAAGACAGACAACACCACTGTTATGTGGTACATAAACAAGCATGGTGGATCCCACTCATACCCTCTCTGCAAACTAGCCATGGCTCTGTGGAACACGGCCTTGAGCTACCAAGTGCACCTACAGGCTCAGTTCCTGCCCGGAAAGCTAAATACACTGGCAGATGACCTAAACAGAAATCTCATGGACCCACACGAGTGGAAACTGGAACCAAAGATATTCAACATGTTGAGAAAGAAATGGGGGAGCCCAGAGATAGACCTGTTTGCCTCTCCCCAGAACTACCAATTGGACAAATTTTGCACAAGGACTCCCCACAAACAAGCTTGGAAAGTGGATGCCCTGTCCTTCACCTGGAAAAACCTATCAGTATATGCCTTTCCCCCTCTGTCTGTCCTCTCCAAGATACTACTAAAGCTCAAACAGGACAAACCAAGGACAATACTGATTGCACTAGACTGGCCACACCAACGCTGGAACCCCCTCTTGCGCAGTGTGTCACTGCTGGCACCTGTCTCAGACCCCTGCCCTGCTGTCCCAGCAGGAGCTCCAGATTCTGCACCCAGAGCTTCAAACCCTGAACTTGGCAGCCTGGCTAATTGCCTGATCTCTCCGTTACCATCCCTCAGTAAGAAGGGATGGATGTCATTCTGGAGGCAAGGAGGCCTAGTACTAGAGAATCCTGTACTCAGAAATGGAAAAGATTCTGTTCCTTGAGCCAGTCTCAGGGGAATGGGCGCAGAAGTGCCCAATTTACCTCAGATTCTTCAATACTTAACTGAGATGCTTCACCAGAGCCTTTCCTTTTCCTCCATGAAAATTCATGCCTCAGCCATTTCAGCTAATTGCAATACAGAACCACCCCTCTTCTCTCATCCACTGCTGAAGCAATTCCTCAGAGGGGCCAAAAACTTAAGACATCCCAGGAGAGCCCTTACTCCAGCCTGGGACTTTAACTTTGTATTGGAAAATCTCACTCTACCTCCCTTTGAGCCAGCTGCAAATGCAGAGTTGAAATTCCTTTTGTGGAAAACAGCCTTCCTTCTAGCCATCACTTCAACAAGAAGGGTGTCTGAATTACAGGCCCTCATGGAAGTGGAGCATTTCATCATCTTTCATGTGAACAGGGTGTCCCTCAGGAACAGTCCCTCCTTCCTTCCCAAGGTGGTATCCAGTGTGGGCCTTAGTCAGTCCATTTATTTTCCAGCCTTCTTTTCTAATCCACAGAACAAAGGGGAACGAATACAGCACTCCTTGGACGTGCACATACAACTTAGATTTTAGTTGGACAGGACTAAACCTCTCAGGAAATCTGCACATCTGCTGGTTGCATTTGCTGCAGGGGCAGAGGGGAAGGCCATTTCAAAGCAAACCATTTTAAGTGGATAGGCCATTGCATTAATTTCTGTTGTAAGCACCATGGAAAACTTACCCCACAGGGGATAAGACCACATTCAACCAGGGCTGCATATACCTCTTCAGCCTTTCTCAGAGGTGTCCCTACCATTGACATCCTAGAAGCTGCTACCTTGAATTTTGTACATACCTTCACCAAACATTACCACTTGCCATTTTTTGTAAATCCAGAGCTGGCTTTGCCACTGCAGTATTGCTGGGCCTTACATCTGGTCCTAATGATATCTAATTACCTCCTCCCATCCTTAGCTTTGGGAATCTACCCAAATGTGATGACTGCAACAGTGAAATACGAAGAACATAGTACAGTTGTGTGCACTTAACATAAATGTAGATGTTCGAGTGTTTTCACTGTTGCAGTCCTAGTTACCCTCCCTTCCAGCCCCCTGACTTCTATTGACTATGCCTCTTTTCTTGTTTACTATTCTTAAAGCTTTTTGGTGTATTTGCTTTTTTGTTGGAGGTGT
The DNA here is from genome assembly GCF_019279795.1 of Protopterus annectens. Classification (NCBI taxonomy): domain Eukaryota; kingdom Metazoa; phylum Chordata; order Ceratodontiformes; family Protopteridae; genus Protopterus; species Protopterus annectens. The sequence continues at coordinate 1,437,883,689 of NC_056744.1, read as the reverse complement.
AACCTTGTATATAATTGTTTCCCATTATAGGGGCACCTGACATCTGGGGCAAGAAAAACTGATGTAATGGCGTCGGCTGCATGCTTTATAGCCCTGACTACCTGACATCATGAAAGATGAGACAGCAACCAACGCAAGACCCAAGACTTTGATAATCAGGCTGACTGAGTGCTACTGCAAGCAGATAACCCAAATGTGATGACTGTAACAGTGAATACACTTGCGCATCTACATTTATGATAAGTGTACACAACTGTACTTTTTCTGCACTTCCCTTTGGTTTATCTACTGCTCCCAGGGTGTTCACAAAATGTCTAGCTCCCGCCATTGCATTTTGCAGGCAGAGAAGTATTCAAATTTACCCATACTTAGACAATTGTCTGATTCAGGCCGAAAGCCAGGACTTGCTATTACCCTGCCAACAGATTGTATTCCTTTGAGTAAGCTTGAACACAACTTCCCAGATGGCATTCCTCACTCTGGAGAAACAAGTTTATTTGACAACTTACTTCAAACTATTGGCCACAAAACCCCAGCTATCTGCAAGGAAAATACTGCAAGCTCTGGGGTTCATGGGCTCTTGCATTCTACTAATTCGATATGCAAGACTCCATATGAGGAAACTCCAATGATATCTAAAAAGCCTATCGTGTCAACATTTTCAGGACCTGGAAACAATGATTTCTATCATTCCGTGTATAAAGACAGAGTTCCTTTTGTGGGCAGAGGCCTGCTACCACAAAAAGGGACTCCCTTTCACTCTGCCCCCTGCCGCCCTAACCCTAACATGAGACTCATCAGACTATGCTTGGGGGGCCCACATGGCAGGGCAGCGCATTCAGAGCAAATGAACCTGAGACAGATGCACCAGCATATCAATCAAAATTAAATGTTAGCTGTACAGAATACTCAGACAGCCTTCAAAGACCGTATTCTTCCAAGACAACTATTGGTAAAGACAGACAACACCACAGGTATGTGGTACATAAACAAGCAGGGGGGAATCCACTCGTAGCTTCTCTGCAGACTAGCCATGGCTCTGTGGAACACAGCTTTGAGCTACCGAGTACACCTAATAGCGCAGTTACTGCCAGGCAAACTAAATTCACTGGCAGACGACTTAGGCAGAAATCTCATGGATCCACACAAATGGAAACTAGAATCCAAACTATTCAACCTCTTGAAGAACAACTGGGGGACACCAGAGGTAGACCTGTTTCTTCCCCTCAGAACTACCAGTTGAACAAATTCTGCACAAGAACTCCCCACAGTCAAGCTTGGAAAGTGGATGCCCTGTCCTTTACGTGGGAAAGCCTCTCGGTTTATGCCTTTCCCCCTCTGCCTCTCCTCTCGAAGGTTCTACTAAAGATCAAACGGGACAAGCCATGGACAATACTGATTGCACCAGACTTACCATGCCAGTATGACACTGCTACAACCATGGCACCTGCCTCAGACCCCTTCCCTGTTGTTCCAGCAGGCGGGCCAGATTCTGCACCCTCAGCTTCAAATCCTGAACCTTGCAGCCTGGCTAATTGCCTGAGCTGTCCTCTAGCATCCCTCAGTAAGCAGGTGCTGGATGTCATTCTGGAGGCAAGGAGGCCTAGTACTAGAAAATCCTTTGCTGAAAAGTGGAAAAGATACTGTTCCTGGAGCCAGGCTCAGGGAATGGGTGCAAAGGTGTCCAGATTACCTCTTATTCTACAGTACTTAACAGAAATGCTTCACAAGGGCCTATCCTTCTTGTCAATTAAAATTAATGCCTCTGGCATTTCAGCACATTGTAATACAGAGCCACCCACTTCTCTCACCCCTTGCTAAAACAATTCCTTAGAGGGGCCAAAAATTTTAAGATCCCCCCAGGAGAACTCCCACTCCAGCTTGGGACTTTAACGTTGTATTGGAAAAGCTCACTCCCCCCCCCCCCCCCCCCTTTGAGCCAGTTGCAACAGCAGAGTTGAAATTACTGTCTTGGAAAACAGCCTTCTTTTTAGCCATCACTTCAGCAAGAAGAGTATCTGAATTACAAGCCCTCATGGCAGTGGAACCCTTCATATTGTATTCCATGCGGACAGGGATGTTCATAGTGTTTCACTGTTGCAGTCATTACTCTTGGGTTATCTTGCTGGCAGGCTACCTGCAGTCGGCCAGAATTCCAAAGTCTCGCTCCGGCGTCAGATGCTGTCGCCTCTTCCCTGACGTCAGTGTGCCAGGGGTATAAAAGATGCATCCGACGCCATTTTCTTCAGTCTTTCTTGCCGTGCGGTGCCCGAAGCAAAAGCAGTTTGCAAATGCCCGTCGGCCGACTCCTGAGATTTTCAAATCTGAATTTCAGAACCGAAGTCTTCATTAAAGCGTAGTACCCCATTGGGGAAACCTTTTTTCTTGCTCCAGATCGATGTCAGAAAAAGTTAACAATTTTATTTCTTGTGGGAAGCAAATACTTCAAGGATTTTCACTCTTACTGTGTTCCTTGCCTAGGCCCTGATCACAACATTGCTAGCTGTTGTTTTTGTGCTAAATTCAACCAACGCACTATCAAGCGTCGGTTCGATTTTGCATTTCATTACTTTGGCCGAAGATTTAATTATATAATGCTGGCGGAACAGCCGACAACCAGCGTTTACAAAAAAACACAAGGGCAAGGATAGGCATCTGAGATTCAAAACCGACGACTAAGCCTCTTCCTATGCCAGTTGCCGGTTCTCAGTGAGGTACTTTCACAGCCCCTGGTGCCCGCTACCTCAGAGCCACAGGCCGCTACAGACTCCCACATGGAGCCGACTGGACCTCTGGAAACTCAAGATATTGGACACTCTGAAATCAATCCCTCAGATGGGTCTGGAGCTGCTGAACGGACATCGGCTTCTGAGGGTGTCTTCAGACCTACACAACTATATGTTAAGCCATCCTCCGCTTCAAAGACTAAAGCAGCTCTAAAGACAAAGAAACAAGTACAGCATTCTCCAATTCAGACTTCCATGGCTAAAAAAAACAGATGCTCAAAATGGCTGAAGACCTAATTACTTTGATCAGGGGCTCCCATCCCCCTCCTGATAAGAGGCCTAGGGAAGAGACAAAGTATGATTCTTCTGATCAGGTATCTATTTCCTCCGATTCCTCTTCCGAACAGGATTACTCCATGCTTCCCTATGAGGATTCTGATGCTGAAGAATCTATTCCTTCAGCCTCTCCTCCTGAGGACTATTCTTTTGGGGAAACACTGCATACTATGAGGGAACATTTCCACTGGGAGAGCCAAGACTATTCTGAGTCTAAGAAAAGGCTCAGAGACTTCCTGCTTCTTCCTCAGCACAGACCCCTTGCTATTCCACCTGTTCTAGACATTGTAGATGTATTTTCAGAGTCCGGACTGTCCCCTGACTCCTTATCCCCTGCACCTGTTAAGCCAGACAGATACTACAGGGTCCCGGATCCTCATAAATTCCTATATAAAAACCCCGCTGCTGATCCAGAAACTATATCGCAGGGTCCCAAGAAGGGTTAAGGCTTCCACTGCAAAAAACCCTGTCCCCTCTGATAGGGATTCTAGGGCTCCAGACAGATTGGGGAAAAAAGTATACACTTTTGCCACCCTGGCTGTAAGGGCTTTAAATTGTCAATTTCATATGCTTAAATATCAGCAATATTTAATGTCACTACTTAAACAGAAAATGTTGACAAATGCTGAATGTTCAGAGAACAAGGAATTGCAGGATTTATTGCATGCAACTGAACAAGTGGGAAAGCACACTTTGTAATGTGGTTATGATTCACTGGAGGCCTCTTGCACGGCCGCTGTTACAGGTTCTGTTATTAGAAGGCATGCTTGGTTAAAGGACGAAAATCTGCCTGATCATGTTAAAGCAAAATTATTAGATGCACCATTACAGCATGATACTTTGTTTGGTACTAAAGCAGAAGAGGTGTTGAAAAAAATGAAGGATAAAGCAAAATCCATGCAGACAGTCAAGGATTTTTTTACAGGTACAGCCACCCAGGTTTAACAAGAACTGGCCTTCTAAAAATTGGTCCTTTCCAGTCTCAGACAGACCACAAAGAGGCAGATACAGGTGTCCAGAGGCAGATCTCAACCGCAAGGCTCATACAGGCCTAAACAATGGGGTGCTCCTACCTCCAAAATTGGAGAAGACAAATCACAGCCTTACAGGAAACCGTCCCAATGACTTTCCTCTGCCAGTTCCAAGCAGTTTTCTTTTGACAGCCCCCTTAGGGGGAAAACTAGCCCTTTTTTCATCAAATTGGCAAATGGTTACCCAAGACAAATGGGTTCTGAACATAGTGTCCCAAGGCTACAGGTTCCATTTTCACACTCTATCAAGGTCAAAGGGCATGCCAGACCTGTCGCACAATCAATGGGCAGAGGCACAAAAACAAATTACAGCCCTCATGGATATGAGGGCCTTTCACCAAGTACCACAACAAGAGCAGGGGCAAGGATTTTACTCCAGACTCTTCTTAGTATCCAGGAAGGACAAAACCTGGAGACAAATTCTGGATCTGTCTATACTAAATACGTTTCTGGAAGTTCCAAAATTCAAGATGTTGACTCATCAGCAGCTACTGCCCATGTTGGGCAAGAGGTCTTGGCTCGTAACTTTGGACCTAAAAGAGGCATACCTGCATGTCCCAGTCAGACAGTCTTGCAGAAGATACCTCAGAATCATAGATGGCTCAATGCATTACCAATTCTCTGCACTGCCCTTTGGCTTATCTACTGCGCCCAGGGTCTTTACAAAATGCCTGGCACCAGTAATTGCGTTTTGCAGACAAAAAGGAATTCAAATATATCCCTACTTGGACGACTGCCTAATTCAAGCAGAGAACAAAGACACTCTTCTAAAGCATCTGGTGTTTGTAAAAAGATTACTAATTGGCCTAGGGTGCACAGTAAACGAAAAGAAATCAAAACTAGTGCCCTCTCAAGAGATAATATTCCTGGGAGCAAGCTTAAATACAACTGCCCAGATGGCTTATCTCATGCCAGACAAGCAAAAACAACTGACTACTTACTTCAAGAAATTGGCGACAAAAACCCATTTATCTGCAAGGAAATTCCTGCAGGCCTTGGGTTTCATGGCATCCTGCATTCTACTAATTCCATATGCCAGACTGCATATGAGGAAACTACAATGGTATCTGAAAAGTGTTTGGACTCAGCATTGCCACAGCCTGGAGACAGTAATTGCACTCATTCCATGCCTACAACAGGAGTTTCGATGGTGGGCAGAAGCCTGTCACCACAACAAGGGCCTGCCATTCAGTTTACCCACAGACAGACAGACACTGATAAAGGATGCATCAGATTATGCCTGGGGGGCCCATATGGCAGGAAAATGTATTCAGGGCACATGGCCTTCAAACCAGATGCATCTTCACATCAATCAGAAAGAGATTCTAGCTGTTCAAAATGCCCTGACAGCTTTCAAGGACCTACTTCATCCAGGACAGTTACTGATAAAGACGGACAACACTATGGTCATGTATGTGGTACATAAACAAGCGGGGAGGTACTCATTCCTACCCCCTCTGCAGACAAGCAATGACCTTATGGGGCACAGCATTGGCCTTACAAGTTCACCTGCAAGCACAATTCCTGCCAGGAAAAACAAATACTCTGGCAGACGAACTAAGCAGACACCTCATTGAGCCCCACGAATGGAAACTGGATCCACAAGTCTTCAGGGTGATAAGGAAATGGGGATGCCCAGACATAGATCTATTTGCCTACCCTCACAACTGTCAATTACAGAGATTTTGCACAAGGATATATCACAAGCAAGCATGGAAAGTGGACACCCTGTCATTCAGCTGGAAAAATCTAACAGTATATGCTTTTCCCCCACTAACTCTCCTTCCCACAGTACTCGTAAAGGTCAGACAAGAGAAGCTAAAAATGATACTGATTGCACCAGATTTGCCACGCCAGCACTGGTGTCCAATCCTAAAGAGTTTGTCTCAAGGTCCAGCATGGATATTGCCTCAAACTTCACTTGCTGACCCAACAAAACTATCAGATCCTGCACAGCCAACAGCAGCATGGCGGATAATGTAACCATCCAGAAAACTCCTCTTTTTCAAAAGCTGTTATGGATGTTATCTTGGAGGCCAGGAAGCCCAGTACCAGAAAATTTTATGCAGAAAAATGGAAGAGATTCTGTGCTTGGAACCAGGAACAAGGCATTGACATGTCTGTACCAAATATTCCTCAGATTTTACAATACCTAACTGAGATGCTGAACAAAGGCCTTTCTTTCTCATCAATAAAGATTCATGCCTCTGCCATTTCTGCATATTGCAATACGGAACCACCTATCTTTTCTCATCCTTTAATAAGGCAGTACCTCAGAGGGGCCAAAAACATTAGGCCTCCAAGGAGAGCACCAATTCCGGCCTGGGACCTCAATTATGTTTTGGAAAAACTCACACTGCCTCCTTTCGAGCCAGCTTCAACAGCGGATATTAAATTCTTATCTTGGAAAACAGCTCTGCTCCTAGCTATAACCTCTGCAAGGCGAGTCTCAGAGTTACAAGCACTCATGGCTGTGGTACCTTTCATCATTTTTCATCCAGACAGGGTTTCTCTGAGGACAAACCCTACATTTATGCCTAAAGTGGTGTCCAGTGTGGCCCTCAGTCAAGACATTCACTTGCCTACCTTTTACCCAAATCCACAGAACAAGGGTGAAAAAATTCTGCATTCTTTGGACATACACAGGCAGTTACTCTTCTACTTGGACAGAACTAAAGCTTTCAGAAAAACTGAGCAACGTTTAGTGTCATATGCTGCAGGATCACAACGAAAGGCTATCTCAAAACAGACTATTTTTAAATGGATAGGCCATTGCATCCGTTTCTGCTATTCTCAACATGGTAAATTAGTGCCTAAGGGCATTAGACCTCATTCCACCAGAGCAGCAGCCACTTCAGCAGCCTTCCTCAGAGGAGTACCAACCAAACAAATCTTAGAGGCTGCAACTTGGAGTTCAGTGTACACCTTTACAAAGCACTACCAGTTGCCTCTCTACTCTAAGTCCAGAGCAGGCTTCGCCACTGCAGTTCTGCAGGGCCTCATAGCCTCTCCTAATCCTATTTAGCCCAGCCACCCTTCCTCAGCTTTGGGATTCAACCCAAGAGTAATGACTGCAACAGAGAAACACGACGAACATTATACAGTTGTGTACCTACAATAAATGTAGATGTTCGAGTGTATTCACTGTTGCAGTCCAGGTTACCCAGCCACCATTTCCCTTCCCTTTGCTTGGGACTTCTAATATCCTATACATCCTTTTCAGTGTATTTGCTTGTAGATGAAGGAACTGTTAGTTTTTGCATGCATTTCTTATTGATATATTTTTCAGCCTACCTATTTGGGGCACCTGACATCTGGGCAAGAAAAACTGAAGAAAATGGCGTCGGCTGCATCTTTTATACCCCTGGCGCAATGATGTCAGGGAAGAGGCGACAGCAACCGACGCCGGACCTAGACATTGGAATTCTGGCCTATTGCGGGTAGCCTGCCAGCAGGATAACCCAAGAGTAATGACTGCAGCAGTGAATACACTCGAAAATCTACATTTATGGTAGGTACACAACTGTACTTTTCCCTCGGGACTAATCCTTCATTTATGCCCAAGTTGATGTCTAGTGTGGCACTAAATCAGTCCCTTCATTTGCCTACTTTTTTTTCCCTAATCCACAAAAGAAAGGGGAACGCATACTGCCCCCCTCTGTACATGCACAGACAACTTAGATTCTATTTGGATAGGACTAAGCCTCTCAGAAAATCTGAACATCTGCTAGTTGGGTTTGCTGCAGGGGCAGAGAGGAAGGCCATTTCAAAGTAAACCATTTCCAAATGGATAGCACATTGCATTCATTTCTGCTACAAGCACCATGGAAAACCTACCCCACAGGGATTAGATCATATTCCAACAGGGCTGCATCTATCTCAGTGGCTTTTCTCAGAGGAGTCCCTCCTAGGGACATCCTAGAAGCTGCTGCCTGGAGCTCTGTACATACCTTCACCAAGCATTATCACATGCCTATCTTTACTAAATCCAGAGCTGGATTTGCCACTGCAGTCTTGCAGGCCTTAATAGCTGGCCCTAATGCTGTTTAACTTCCTCCTCCCTTCCTTAGCTTTCGGAAACAACCCAATTGTGATGACTGCAACAGTGAAACATGAAGAACATAGTACAGTTGTGTACACTTAACATAAATGTAGATGTTCGAGTGTATTCACTGTTGCAGTCCTGGTTACCCTTTCTCCACCCCCCTGACTTTTCTTGGCTCTACTTTTTCTTCTTGTTGGTATATTTATTTTTTCTTTTGGTTTTGCTTTTTGATGGGGGTGTACCATACCATATAATTGCTTCATATAGTGCGGGCACCTGGCATCTGGGACAAGAAAACAGATGTAATGGGTTCGGCTGCATGTTTTTATAACCCTGACGACCTGACTTCATGGAAGAAGCAACAGCATCTGACAGAGAAATCCGAAGACTCTGATGTTCTTCGTGTTTCATTGTTGCAGTCATCACATTTGGGTTATCTGCTTGCAGTAACCCTCAGTCGGCTTGATTATCGAAGTCTTATGTCCTGCTCAGTTGCTTTATCTTCCAGGACATCAGGTAGTCAGAGGTATAAAGCATGCAGTCGAGCTCTTACATCAGTCTTTCTTGCCGTGCAGTGCCCGAAGCAGAAGCAGTTCGCAAGTGCTGGTTGACAGTCTCCTGAAATTTTCATTTTTGAGTTTCAGAACCGAAACCCTCAACTAAACTAAGTACCCCATTGGGGAAACTTTTTCTTGCTCTAAACCGATTTTAGTAAAAGTTAATAATTGTATTTCTTGTGGAAAGCAAATACCTCATAAAGATTTTCATTCGTATTGCATTCCTTGCTTAGGCCCTGACCACGACGTACCTTGCTGTCAGTTTTTTGCCTTATTTTAACAACAAACTATTTGTTGTCTATTTATTTATGCTTCTAAATATTTTGGTACTCTGTTCATTTTTTCCAGATATGGCTTCGGAAAGGCACCCGGCTACCGACATTCTGAAAAAACGCAAAGATAAAGACAGAGACAGACCGCATAGATTCAAAGCTGCCAACGACACTTCTCCTAAGCTAGTCACTAGTTAACCGGTACTCAGTGAGGCTCCTTCGCAGCCCCTGATGCCTGCTATTTCAGATTCGCAGGCCTCTACTGAGACCCATTCAGAGCCCGGTATGCCACGAGATGCTTCAACTGTGGAACCTGCGGATGTCTCTACCTTGGATGGGTCCAGAGCCGCTGTGCAGGCACCGACCTGTGAGGGTGTATTTTGGCCTACTGACTTGCATATTAAACTGACACCATCTTCTTCTTCAAGGCCTAAAACTCGATCCATGCCAGAAAACAGACACCCAGACTGCATGGTCAGGTCTCTGTGTAAAAAAAACAAATGATATAAATGGCTGAAGACCTTATTACTCTAATCAAGGGAAGTCACCCTTCCCCCTCTAAGAGACCGGACTGAGATGTCCTTCAAGAATGCAACTGCAGTCATAACATATGGGTTGTCCTGCCTCAGGCAGCCCTCGGTCGGCCGGATTCCAAAGTCTGGGTCCGGCGTCGGACGGTGTCGCCTCCTCTCCGACGTCAGAACGGCTGGAGTATAAAGGCATCGGCCGATGCCATCTTCTTCAGTCTTTCTTGCCGCGCGGTGCCCGAAGCAGAAGCAGTTCGCAAGTGCCGGTCGGTCAGCTCCTGTGTTTTCAGTACCGAAGTCATCTAAAAGCTAAGTACCCCGTTGCGGAACATTTTTTCTTGCCTCAGCCGATGTCAGAACAAATTGAGAAAGTTAATAATTGTTTGTCTTGTGGTAAACAAATACCTCATAAGGACTTCCATTCTTACAGCCTTCCTTGCCTGGGCCCAGACCACGACGTCTCGGCCTGTGCTGCCTGTGCTTGCTTTAATAAGCGCACTCTCAGACGCCGGGCAGAATTTGCCGAAGACTTTTTCGGTGAATCTTTTGCGTATATCATGCCGTCGGATCAACTGACATCTCAATCTACCTAAAAACGAAAGGATCGGGACCGACATCCTCGGCCCGCGTCCACCACCGATACACCTTCTAAACCCTCCGCTAGTGCTTCGGTCCCTTCGGAAGCGGTCATTCAACCGCTCCAGGCCGACGACATAGCGTTAACACGTCCTTCGGTCTCGGAGACCTCTCCGGTGCCGGTTGCTGATTTTCCTCTGGAAACCGAAGTTCTGGATCTACCCGACACCATTCTTGTAGACAAGGTTACTCTTGCACGTGGGGCTGCAAGGCCTCCTGTATCCATGTCCATCAAGGCCTTTGCACGTGCTAAGGCCGCCAGCCAGGCCAAGACCCATCCTAAACCTGCTGCTCAGGTCCCTTCTTCTGATAAACAGATCATGTCTCTTGCAGATCTTATTTCTCTTATCAGGGGGTCTCAGCCTCACCCAGACAGAGGTTCTCATCCATCTGCAGAGAAAAGGCCCAGAACTGAGCAGGCTGACAGCCTCTCTTCAGATGAAGCCTCTGGGTATTCTGAGCATTCAGATACCCAAGAAGAATCCTTCCAGGCCTATGAGGACTCTGATGCTGAGGAATCAATTCCCTCTGCCTCCCCTCCAGAGGATTTCTCGTTTGGTGAAGTCCTGCACTCTGAGGGAACATTTTAAATGGCAGGGTCAGGAGTTCTCTGATTCCAGGAAAAGGCTACGTACCTTCCTCAAGCTTCCCCAGCACAGACCTTTAGCTATTCCTCCAGTTATGGATGTTTTGGATGATGTTTTCTCTGACTCCAGTGCTAACCCTGATTCTCTCCCCCCTGCTCCTGTCAAGCCAGACAGATATTATAGGGTCCCTGACGCTCACAGACATCTCTTTAAGGCCCACTCTGTGGATCTAGAAACTATTTCACAGGGCCCCAAGGGAGTGGCTACTTCCACTGCCAACAATCCACTGCCAGCGGATAGGGAAGCTAGGTCCCTGGAGAGATGGGGTAAAAAAGTTTATACCTCTACCACCCTAGCCATGAGGTCACTTAACTGCCTTTTTCATATGTTTCAGTACCAGGATTTTTTACTGGATGATTTACAGAAAAAGCTATCCTCTCCTGAGCCTATTGATAGAAAAGCATTGCAGGATCATATACATAACACTCAGCAGGTTAACAATCATTTTCTTCAGTGTGGTTATGATGCATTGAAGGCTTCATGTAGGGCAGCTATGACTGGGGCTGTGATACGTAGACATGCTTGGTTAAAAGATCAGCCATTGCCAGACCATGTTAAAGTAAAGTTGCTTGATGCACCTCTGGAAAAACAGAAGCTTTTTGGTGCTAATGCACAAGATGTGTTGAAATCCATTGAGGAAAAAGCTAAGTCAGTACAGACAGTCAAGGATTTCCTCCAGGTTCAGCCACCCAGATTCAGCAGAAACTGGGCTTCAAAGAATTGGTCCTTCCCAGACTCTGACAAGTTTCAAAGGGGAAAAAACAGGCGTGCCCGAGGTAGAGGGCAATACCGAGGATCCTACAGGGGCCGCCAATGGCAACCTCCAAATCAAAGAAGTGGCGCAGGCAGCCCAGCTGCACCACAAGGACAATCACAATGACCTGACTTTCATACCGCCTACAAAGGCTCAAAGAGAAGCACCTTTGGGCGGAAAATTATCCTTATTCTCAAAAAACTGGCATATCTTGACCAAGGACAACTGGATTCTGAATTTAATAGACAAGGGTTACAGATTCCACTTCCATACTTTACCAATAAGACAAGGCATGCCAAACCTGCCACATCATCAAAGGGCAGAGACACTCACTCAAGTTTCAAAGCTGTTAAGTATAAAAGCAATAGAAAGGGTTCCTCCTCAGGAACAAGGCCAGGGATTTTATTCAAGACTGTTCCTTGTTCCAAGAAAAGAAAACAAATGGAGGCCTATACTGGACTTGTCTACTCTAAATACTTTTCTCATTGTGCCAAAGTTCAAAATGCTGACGTTGCAGCAACTCCTTCCCATGCTGGGCAAGGGGTCTTGGCTGGTCACTCTGGACCTCAAGGAGGCATACCTGCATGTCCCAATCAGACAAAGCTGCAGAAGATACCTCAGATTTCTTGCAGGGACAGAACCTTATCAATTCTCAGCATTGCCGTTTGGCTTATCTACTGCGCCCAGAGTGTTCACGAAATGCCTGGCATCAGTAGTGGCACACTGCAGACTCCAGGGGATTCAAATATACCTCTACCTGGACGACTGCCTCATACAAGCAGACAACAAACAAACCTTAATAGCAAACTTGGACTATGTCATTCAGCTACTGCAGGCCTTGGGATACACAGTCAACATTCAGAAATCAAGACTACTGCCATCCCAACAGATTATTTTTCTAGGAGCCAAACTGGACACAGAAACTCAAATGGCCTACCTCACAGAGGAAAAACAACAGCAGTTACCAGAGTACTTCAAAGGCCTAGCAAAGCTCTTGCAGCTGACTGCAAGGAAAATCCTGCAGGCCCTGGGGTTCATGGCATCTTGCATTCTTCTGATACCTTTGGCAAGACTTCATATGAGAAAGCTGCAATGGTACTTAAAAAGCTTATGGTCCCAACACAGCCAAAGCCTAGAGGACGTAATCCCACTCATTCCATGTCTGCAAAAAGAATTTTTGTGGTGGGCTCAAGCAAGTCAGTTAAACAAAAGCATGTCTTTCAACAGACCTCAAGCAGGTCAAATGATTACAACAGACGCCTCAGATCATGGATGGGGGGCGCACATCGAGGGCAGATGAATTCAAGGTCTATGGACACCAAGGGAAAGACATCTGCACATAAACCAAAAAGAGATGTTGTCAGTGATACATGCAGTCGAGACTTTCGAAAAATCACTACAACAAGGGCATTTGCTAATAAGGACAGACAACACCACTGTCATGTGGTATATAAACAAGCAGGGAGGCACTCATTCTTATCCCCTCTGCAGACTAGCAATGATTCTCTGGGAAAAATCCCTGAGTCTGAAGATACATTTGCAATCCCAGTTTGTGCCAGGCAAGGACAATGCACTGGCGGACAAGCTGAGCAGAAATGTCTTGGATCCACACGAATGGATGCTGCATCCTTACATTTTCTCACAGATAACAAAGACATGGGGAAGACCGGACGTAGATCTCTTTGCTTCTCACATGAATCATCACCTGGAAAAGTTCTGCACAAGGACCCACCATCCTCTAGCCTGGAAAACGGATGCTTCTCCTTCAGCTGGAATTCCCTAAAAATTTATGCATTCCCTCCTCTACCTCTGCTGACCAAGGTGATACTGAAGATCAAAGCAGAACAACCAACAGGCATTTTGATAGCTCCAGACTGGCCAAGGCAACACTGGTACCCATTGCTGTTGAGCATAACTCGGACCAAACCGTGGCCGCTGCCCCTATGGCCCCTGCTTCTAACAACACAATTACAGGACATCAAAACCTGAAAACATTGCATCTGACAGCGTGGAGGTTACCATGACTCCTTCCGCTATCTCTCTTTCCAAAAAAGTTCAAGAGATCTTACTGGAAGCACGCAGACCTTCCACCAGAAAAACCTATTCAGCCAAGTGGAAGAGATTCAGCATCTGGAATGCCAACAGGGGTCAGGATACAACATTACTGAGTATACCTCAGATATTGGAATACTTGGCAGAAATGTTTCATACTGGACTCTCATACTCTTCTATAAAGATTCACGCCTCAGCAATCTCAGCAAAATACAATTGTGATCCACCAGTGTTTTCACATCCTTTGCTAAGACAGTTCCTAAGAGGGATAAAGAATATCAAACCTCCCAGAAGACAGACAGTACCTGCATTGGACCTCAATTTCGTCTTGGAAAAATTAACTCTTCCTCCTTTTGAGCCAGCAGCAACTTCAGAAATGCAATTTCTATCATGGAAAACGGTTTTTCTATTGGCAGTCACATCTGCAAGAAGAGTCTCGGAGATACAGGCACTCATGGCAGTACCTCCCTTCCTCATTTTTTATCAGGACAAAGTTTCTCTAAGAACCAATCCTACATTCATGCCAAAAGTAATTTCCAGGGTGTCTCTAAATCGAGCTATTCACCTGCCTACTTTCTTCCCCAATCCGCAAAACAGGGGGGAAAAACTGCTGCATACTTTGGACATACACAGGCAACTACGCTACTACTTGGACAGAACTAAGGCCACCAGAAAGTCTGACCAACTGTTTGTAGCCTATGCTGCTGGAGTACAAGGAAAAGCAATCTCCAAACAAACAATTTCAAAATGGATTGGACACTGCATCAGATTCTGCTATTCTTTCCATGGAAAAGGTGTGCCAGCCAATATTAGGCCACATTCCACCAGAGCTATAGCCACATCCGCAGCTTTCCTAAGAGGAGTGGCTACAAAGGACATTCTAGAGGCTGCTACATGGAGCTCCGTGCATACATTTACCAAGCACTACAACCTGCCTTTATACTCCAGATCCCGTGCAGGCTTTGCTTCGGCAGTCCTGCAGGGCATTTTAGCTACACCATCCCTTTCTTAGTTCCATCCACCCCCAGCTTGGCTTTGGTATTCAACCCATATGTTATGACTGCAGTTGCATTCTTGAAGGACATAGTACAGTTTTGTACCTACCATAAATGTAGATGTCCGATAGATATGCAACTGCAGTCGGATTTTCCCACCCTCCTACCCTTCTGCAACTTTCTTTATGGGTCCACTACCCCTATTCCTATTAGCTGGGGATATCTCCTATGGTGTATCTGTTTATTACTGTTGTGCATGTCTGGAATTGTTTATCCATTCACCAAATTTAGCCTTCCTAGGAGGGCACCTGGCATCTGGGGCAAGAAACACTGAAGAAGATGGCGTCGGCCGATGCCTTTATACTCCAGCCGTTCTGACGTCGGAGAGGAGGCGACACCGGCCGACCGAGGGCTGCCTGAGGCAGGACAACCCATATGTTATGACTGCAGTTGCATATCTATCGGACATCTACATTTATGGTAGGTACAAAACTGTACTTTTCCTTATGATTCCTCTGATCAGAACTCTGAAATTTCTGTTTCCTCTTACCAGGGTTTACCCTTATCTAATGTAATATCAGTTGTCTATTGAAACTTAAAAGCTTGGATAGGAAATAGTAACCATTCATAATTTACAAACTTTAGAATTAACTTAAACTATAACATCTGGTTTAAGATTAATTTATAATATATTATAATCTTTTTACCTTTGTAGTGTACATAATATCAAAGAAGTAAATTGATATGAATATATTTTTATACATTAACTAAGTACTTAAAGTATATATACATATATACATGTATTCATGTTTTATACAGGTGTGCATCTATATACATTTACCCTTTAGGTATAACATGTTAAAATTATATATAACACAATCTTATTCAACCTTATTGCTAGAAGGAATCTATGTATATGACATATCATTTCATACATTAGTATATATATATGTATGTAGCCTTTACTAGTTCTTACTGCAAGGGGCCACAATGAAATACTTATTTTTAAAATAATACAATAGTTTTAACATTAGCTGTAAGAATAGAATGTATGTCATTTGTACTATATATAATATAGCATATTTTATATGTATGAAGGTCAAGCTGGGTTTCTCTATCTGTATGGTTTTTATCAGTTGGTTACAAGTGTACATATTGCTTTATATGTAGATTGTTTTTAAACTGGTTAAATTGGTAAATTGACTACACTATATAAAGTTTTAATTAATTAATTGTAAGAAGTCTGAAGAAGTTGCTCCGATTGGGAGTGACGAAAAGCGCTTTACTACAACATTAAATCTGTGTTTCCTCAACTAGTTTCCAGTGGACGTTGTTTGCGGTTCTTTTGGAATATCAGTTTGTCTTTATACTTCGGTTTGTTTTCAACCCATATGATATGACTGCAGTTGCATATCTATCGGACATCTACATTTATGGTAGGTACAAAACTGTACTTTTCCTTATGATTCCTCTGATCAGGACTCTGAAATTTCTGTTTCCTTTTACTAGGGTTTACCCTTATCTACCTATGAGGATTCTGATGCAGAGGACTCTATTCCCTCTGCTTCCCTTCCACAGGATTTCTCCTTTGTTGAAACCTTGCATACTCCTAGGGAGCATTTTCGCTGGGAAAGCCAGGATTACTCTGACTCTAAAAAGAGGCTTAGGGATTTCTTACTTCTGCCCCAACACAGGCCTTTAGCTATTCTCCCTGTACTAGACATTGTTGATGATTCCTTTTCAGAATCTAGCTAGGCCCTGGACTCTACTTTCTGCTCTCAGAAAACCTGATAGATATTGCAGGGTTCCTGACTCTCACAAGTTCCTCTTTAAAAATCCTACTGTGGATCCTGAGACCATTGACCCAAGGGCATTAAGTCTACTACTGCCAAAGATCCTACCCCCTCTGATAGAGATTCCAGGGTGCTGGATAGATGGGTTAAGAAGGTATACACTTCTGCATCCTTGGCCATTAGGACCTTAAACTGCCAGTTTCATATGTTAAAATATCAGCAGCATATTATTGGATTGCTTAAACAGAAATTATGTTAATTCCTGATTGTGCTGAAAATAGATTTGCAGGATTTAATGCATTCTGCTGAAGAAGTTGGGAAACATAATTTGCAATGTGGTTTTGATTCACTAGAGGCATCTTACAGGACTGCTGTCACTGGGTCTGTACTTAGAAGGCATGCTTGGCTTAAGGAGCAATCTTTGCCAGATCATTTTACAGCTAAATTGCTGGATGCTCCCTTAAACCAAGACCACCTGTTTGACAACAAAGCAGAAGAAGTACTTAAAAAGATGGAGGAAAAAGCTAAATCTATGCAAACTGTTAAAAATTTCCTGCAAGTACAGCCTTCCAGATTTAGTTGGCATTGGCCCTCTAAAAATTGGTCCTTTCCTGCCTCTTCCAGGCCTTCTCAGTTGAAACCCAGAAGCAGCAGAACACCCAGGCTTCAGTTCCAAGGTACTCACAGGACTAAGCAGTGGGAGGTTCCCACTTCCAAAGCTGGAAGTGGTAAGACTGCCCCTATGGTAAACTGTCTCAATGACTTAACTTTATATCTTCTAAGCCCTGCACAACTGACTGTTTCTTTAGGGGGAAAGATTGCCCTGCAGGCACAAAATTGGGAACTCATTACCCAGGACAGATGGTTTTTAAATATAGTTTCCCAAGGATACATATTCCACTTCCACTTCTTACTTAACCCCAAATGGTTGTCCAGATCTTCCCCTAAATCAGTGTGCAGAGGCTCAAAAGCAAATTCTCTCTCTCTTAAGCATCAGGGCTATTTAGCCTGTTCCAGAAGAGGAAAGGGGACAAGGTTTCTACTGAAGTCTTTTCGTGGTGCCCAGAAAGGACAACTCCTGGCGTCCTATCCTGGACCTCTCTAGCCTAAACACATTTTTGGTGATCCCAAAATTCAAGATGTTAACTCTTCACCAGCTGCGTCCTATTCTTAGCAAGGATGCCTGGTTGGCAACACTAGATTTAAAGGAAGCCTACCTGCACATCCCAATATGCAGAAGATACCTATGCTTCAAAGCAGGCTACATGTACTCTCAGATGTTCATCGTGTTTCACTGTTGCAGTCATTACTCTTGGGTTATCCTGCTGGCAGGCTGCCAGCAGTCGGCCAGATTTCCAAAGTCTAGGTCTGGTGTTGGTTGCTGTCGCCTCTTCCCTGACGTCAGTGCGCCAGGGGTATAAAAGATGCAGCCGACGCCATTTTCTTCAGTCTTTCTTTCCGCGCGGTGCCCGAAGTAAAAGCAGTTCGCAAGTGCCGGTCGGCCGACTCCTGAGATTTTCAAATTTGAATTTCAGAACCGAAGTATTCATTAAAGCTAAGTACCCCATTGGAGAAACTTTTTTCTTGCTCCAGACCAATGTCAGAAAAAGTTAACAATTGTATTTCTTGTGGGAAGCAAATACCTCCTAAGGATTTTCACTCTTACTGTATTCTTTGCCTAGGCCCTGATTGCAACGTTTCTAGCTGTCTGTTTTGTGCTAGATTTAACCAACGCACTATCAAGCGTTGGTTCGATTTTGCATTTCATTACTTTGGCCGAAGGTTTAATTTTATGATGCCGCCGGAGCAGCCGACAACCGGAGTTTACAAAAAACACAAGGGCAAGGATAGGCATCCAAGGTCCAAAACTGACGAAGCTTCTTCTAGGCCAGTCACCGGTTCTCAGTGAACCGCTTTCTCATCCCCTGGCGCCCACTACCTCAGAGCCACAGGCTGCTACCGACTCCCACGTGAAGCCGCCTGGGCCTCTGGAAACTCAAGGTATTGGACACTCTGAAATCAATCCCTCAGATGGGTCTGGAGCCGCTGAGCAGTCATTGGCTTCTGAGGGTGTCTTCAGACCTACACAACTATATGTTAAGCCATCCTCCGCTTCAAAGGCTAAAGCAGCTCTAAAGACAAAGAAACAAGTACAGCATTTTCCTATTCAGACTTCCTTGCCTAAAAAACGGATGCTCAAAATGGCCGAAGACCTAATTACTTTGATCAGGGGCTCCCATCCTCCTCCTGATAAGAGGCCTAGGCAAGAGACAGGGTATGATTCTTCTGAGCAGGTTTCTATTTCCTCTGATTCCTCTTCTGAACAGGATTACTCCATGCTTCCCTATGAGGATTCTGATGCTGAAGAATCCATTCCTTCAGCCTCTCCTCCTGAGGACTATTCCTTTGGGGAAACACTGCATACTATGAGGGAGCATTTCCACTGGGAGAGCCAAGATTTTTCTGAATCTAAGAAAAGGCTCAGAGACTTCCTGCTTCTTCCTCAGCACAGACCCCTTGCTATTCCACCTGTTGTAGACATTGTAGATATATTTTCAGAGTCCGGTCTGTCTCCTGACTCTCTACCCCCTGCACCTGCTAAGCCAGACAGATACTACAGGGTCCCGGATTCTCATAAATTCCTATATAAAAATCCCGCTGCTGACCCAGAAACTATATCTCAGGGTCCCAAAGGGGTCAACGCTTCCACTGCAAAAAACCCTGTCCCCTCTGATAGGGATTCTAGGGCTCTGGACAGATGGGGGGGGGGGAGTTTACACTTCTACTACCTTGGCTGTAAGGGCTTTAAATTGTCAGTTTCATATGCTTAAATATCAGCAATGTTTAATGTCACTGCTTAAACAGAAATTGTTGACAAATACTGAATGTTCAGAGAACAAAGAAATGCAGGATTTATTGCATGCAGCTGAACAAGTGGGAAAGCATACTTTGCAATGTGGTTATGATTCACTAGAGGCCTCTTGTAGGGCCGCTGTTAGAGGCTCTGTTATTAGAAGGCATGCTTGTTTAAAGGAACAGAATCTGCCTGATCATGTTAAAGCAAAATTATTGGATGCTCCATTGCAGCATGATGCTTTGTTTGGTACTAAAGCAGAAGAGGTGTTGAAAAAAATGGAGGATAAAGCAAAATCCATGCAGACAGTTACGGATTTCTTACAGGTACAGCCACCCAGATTTATCAGGATCTGGCCTTCTAAAAATTGGTCCTTTCCAGTGTCAGACAGAGGCAGATACAGGCGTCCCAGAGGCAGATCACATCCCCAAGGCTCATACAGGCCTAAACAATGGGGTGCTTCTACCTCCAAAAGCGGAGAAGACAAATCACAACCTTACAGGAGATAGTCCCAATGACTTTCCTCTGCCATATCCAAGCACTTTTCTTTCGGCAGCCCCCCTGGGGGGAAAACTAGCACTTTTTTTCATCAAATTGGCAAATAGTTACCCAAGACAAATGGGTCTTGAACATAGTGTCCCAAGGCTACAGGTTCCATTTTCACACCCTACCAAGGTCAAAAGGTATGCCAGACTTGCCACACAATCAATGGGCAGATGCACAAAAGCAAATCACAGCCCTCATGGACATGAGGGCCATTCAACAAGTACAACAACAACTGACTCTGTACCCCCTGCACCTGCTAAGCCAGACAGATACTACAGGGTCCCGGATTCTCATAAAAACCCTACTGCTGGAAAGGAGACAAGGTTTCTACTAGAGTCTTTTCCTGGTGCCCAGAAAGGAGAACTCCTGGCGTCCTATCCTGGACCTCTCTATCCTAAATGCATTTTTCGTGATCCCAAATATCAAGATTCTAACTCTTCACCAGCTGCTTCCTATGCTAGTCAGGGATGCTTGGTTGACAACTCTAGATTTAAAGGAAGCCTACCTGCACATCCCACTATGTAGAAGATACCTACACTTCACATCCCAGTATGTAGAAGATACCTACACTTCAAAGCAGGCTACATGCACTATCAGTTCTCTGCACTGCCCTTTGGCTTATCTACTGCTTCCAGGGTATTCACAAAGTGCCTTGCTCCAGTCTTTGCATTTTGCAGGCAAAGAAATATCCAAATAGATCCATACCTGGACGATTGTCTAATTCAGGCAGAAAGCCAGGACATACTATTGAATCATCTGGCGTTTGTACAGAAATTGCTAACTTCTCTGGGGTACACCATAAACGAAAATAAATCACATATTGTGCCCTGCCAACAAATATTCCTGGGAGCAAGCTTGAACACAGCTTCCGAGATGGCTTTCCTCACACCAGGGAAACAGGTTCATTTGACAGCCTACTTCAAACTACTGGCCACAAAGACCCAGCTATCTGCAAGGAAAATACTGCAATCCCTGGGGTTCATGGCCTCCTGCATTCTCTTAATTCCATATGCAAGACTGCATATGAGGAAACAATGGTTTCTAAAAAGCCTATGGTGTCAACATTCTCAGGATCTATAAGCAATGATTCTTGTCATACCTTGTCTACAGATAGAGTTCCTTTGGTGGGCAGAGGCCTGCCACCTAAACAAGGGACTGCCATTCACTCTACCCCCTGGTGCCCAAACCCTAACAAGAGACTCATCAGACTGTGCATTGGGAGCTCTCTTGGCAGGGAAGTACATTCAGGGCAAATGGGACCAAAGTCAAATGCACCTGCGTATCATCAAAAAGAAATGTTACCTGTACAGAATGCTCTGACAGCCTTCAAGGACCACATTCTTCCAGGGCAATTAATGGTAAAGATGGACAGCACCAATGTTATGTGGTACATAAACAAGCAGGGGGGAACCCACTCATAGCCTCTCTGCAGACTAGCCACGGCTCTGTGGAATACAGCTTTGAGCTACCAAGTGCACCTACAGGCTCAATTCCTGCCAGTAATGCTAAATACACTGGCAGATGAACTAAGGCGAAATCTCATGGACCCACACGAGTGGAAACTGGAACCAAAGATTTTCAACATGTTGAGAAACAAATGGGGGAGCCCAGATATAGACCTGTTTGCCTCCCCCCAGAACTACCAGTGGGAAAAATTCTGCTCAAGGGCTCCCAATAAACAATCTTGGAAAGTTTATGCCTTCCCCGTCTGCCTCTCCTTTACAAGGTACTGCTAAAGATCAAGTATGACAAACCAAGGACAACACTGATTGAATCAGACTGGCTACGCCAACACTGGTACCCCCTTTTGCGCAGTGTGTCACTGCTGGCACCATGGCACCTGCCACAGACCCCTGCCCTGCTGTCCCAGCAGGAGGGCCGGATTCTGCACTCACAGCTTCAAGCCCTGAACCTGGCTGCCTGGCTAATTACTTGATCTCTCCATTACCATCCCTCAGTAAGCAAGTGTTGGATGTCATTCTGGAGGCAAGGAGGCCTAGTACTAGAAAATCTTATACTGAAAAATGGAATAGATTCTGTTTCTGGAACCAAACTCGGGGGATGGGCACAGCAGCGCTCAATTTACCTCAGATTCTTCAATAGTTAACTGCGATGCTTCACAAGGGCCTTTCCTTTTCCTCCATCAAAATTCATCCCTCAGCCATTTCAGCTCATTACAACACAGAACCACCCCTCTTCCCTCATCCACTGCTGCAGCAGTTCCTCAGAGGGGCCAAAAACATAAGACCACCCAGGAGAGCCCCTTCTCCAGCCTGGGACCTTAACTTGGTATTGGAAAAACTCACTCCATCTCCTTTTGAGTCAGCTGCAAATGCAGAGTGGAAATTCACTTCTTGGAAAACGACCTTCCTTTTAGCCACCACTTCAGCAAAAAAGGTGTCTGAGTTACAGGCTCTCATGGCAGTGGAGCCTTTCATCATTTTTTATGCGGACAGGGTGTCCCTCAGGACCAATCCCTCCTTCATGCCTAAGGTGGTATCCAGTGTGGCCCTTAATCAGTTTATTCGTTTGCCAACCTTCTTTTCTAATCCACAGAGCAAAGGGGAATGAATACTGCACTCCTTAGAAGTGCACAGACAACTTAGATTTTATTTGGACAGGACTAATCCTCTCAGGAAATCTGAACAGCTGCTGGTTGCATTTACTGCCGGGGCAGAGTGGAAGGCCATTTCAAAGCAAACCATTTCTAAATGGATAGGCCATTGCATTCATTTCTGCTATAAGCACCATGGAAAACCTCCCTCACAGGGGACAAGACCACATTCAACCAGGGCTGCATCTACCTCTACAGCCTTTTTCAGAGGTGTTCTTACCAGGGTCATCCTAGAAGCTGCTACCTGGAGGTCTGTAAATACCTTCACCAAGCATTGCCATTTGCCAATTTTCTCTGAATCCAGTGCTGTCTTTGCCACTGAAGTCTTGCAGGGCCTTGTAGCTGGTCCTAATGCTAATTTCCTCCTCCCATCCTTAGCTTTGAGAATCTACCCAAATGTGATGACTGCAACAGTGAAACACGAAGAACATAATACAGTTGTGTACACTTACCATAAATGTAGATGTTCGGTGTATTCACCTTTGCAGTCCTAGTTCCCCACCCTCCACCCCCCTGACTTCTATTAGCTATTCCTCTATTCTTGCTTACTATGCTTAAAGCTTTATGGTGTATTTGCTTTTTTGTTGGTGGTGTAACCTTGTATATATAATGGCTTCCCATTTTGACGGCACCTGACATCTGGGGCAAGAAAAACTGATGTAATGGCATCGGCTACATGCTTTATACCCCTGACTACCTGACGTCATGGAAGATGAGACCCTAACCAACACAGGACCCAAGACTTTGATAATCAGGCTGACTGAGGGCTACTCAAGTAGATAACCCAAGTGTGAAGACTGCAATAGTGAATACACTCGTATATCTACATTTATGGTAAGTGTAAGCAACTGTTCTCTATTCAGGCCGGCTGAGGGCTACCTGCAGGCAGATAACCCAAATGTGTGATGAGTGCAACAGTGAATACACTCGAACATCTGCATTAATGGTAAGTGTACACAACTGTACTTTTTGGAAGTTGTGGATGATGTTTTCATGGAAAATTCTTTAACTCCTAATTCTGTTCCTCCTGTTCCCGGAAAACCTGATGGGTATTATAGGGTTCCTGATTCTCATAAATTTATTTTTAGAAATCCTACTGCTGATCCTGAGATTATTTCTCAGGGTCCCAAGGGTGTTGGCTACCATTGCTAAAAACCCTGTACCTTCTGATAAGGAATCTAGGGCCTTGGACAGGTGGGATAAAAAGGTCTATACCTGTGCAACTCTTGCCATTAGATCTGTGAATTGTCTTTTTCACATACTTAAGTATCAGCAGCATACTTTGGAGGCTATTAAGGCTAAGCTTGGGGATATTCCTTCCATGTCGTAGAACAAAAACTTACAAGATTTACTAAATTCTGCCACTCTGGTTAATAAGCATTCTCTTCATTGTGGATGTTAAGTTGTCAATCTCGCCTTCATTCTTGCTGGATGGGTTCGGAGCCAATCCTTGGCTCCGACTCGGCCACTTACTAAAGCTCGAGAGCTTATTTTACCGGCTCGAGGCAACCCTATATCCCATGATGCTAGGCGATAACTCCCCAGATCTCGTTTGCTGCTTTCGCTTGCGAGGTGTGTATTTTTACCAGCTCCTGGTAAGTCTTTATATATATATATATATATATATATATATATATATATATATATATATATATATATATATATATATATATAGTGTTCAGTCACCCCTTTTAGTTAATTTTTCACCGAGTTGTCCTTTTTGTTTTCAATAGTTAGCAACTACCTTTAACTCTATTACTGTTTTATACCTTCCCTTTTTATCCTTTATATCCCTCCCCCTCCACTCTTAGGTTAGGCCTTAAGCCTGCCTCTTTCCTAAATTTTATTAGGCATCCTGTGGAGTGTTTGGGTGTGTCAGTATCCCTTAACATTTTTATAGTTATTTTATAAATTTTTGACTGTGTGTGTGTTTTTTCTCTTACCTTTGTGAACCCTCGACACTGTTATTGTCGAAGGAACCAAAGGAAACTAAGGTCTCAGGCTTTAAGAAGTGTGACTCATGCTGTCAGAAAATGTCTCTGACAGATGGTCACACTTCTTGTGTTTACTGCCTGGGACCCCTGCACCTGCAGGACTCTTGTTCTGTATGTCATGCATTCAGTCCAAGAGTCCTGCAAGAGCACAGGAACAAACTTATACTGAGGGGCTTGTTAAAGCCCGAGGGCTCCCTGACTAAGTCTGCGTCGGGGAGGCCCTCGAAACCAGCAAAACCGTCGGCTCCAAGTACTAAGCCTTCGGCTGCTGGCTCCTTTTCTGTGCCTAGATCGGCTCCGGGTGGAGCCGATCCCTTTGAGTCACAGGTTTCGGTCTCGGCACCACTCTGTGCCAATACCTCTGAGCCCATGCTTTCACTGTCGGCTCCGGCTGGAGCCGTCGTGTCCTCTGCTCCGTTGGCTCCATCTAAGAAGAGGTCAAGATCCCCTTCATTGGAGTCCATCCATTCGGCTCCGAGATCTCCCCTGCTCTCAGAGCGGAGCCATCGGAGCTGGTCTTCTGTCGTCCAGACTTTCAGATCACGACCTTGAGACAGTGGTAAGTAGGCTGTTAAAGTCTCAGGCACTGGCCCAGATGATCTCTAGCCCGTCTCATAAGACGGTAGCTATTACGATTCCACCTAATTTTCCTCCTTCGACTCTCCCTCAGAGTTCGGAGCAGGAGGTCCTCGTAGCCGTGACTGTTGTTGCGTCGGAGCCGATACCTCCCCCTTCGTCTCCTTCGTCTTCTGCTCCGATCTCCTTCTTGATACCTTTATTGGATGGATCCGGGCGCCTCATCTCTCTCGTCTGCTCCGAGGGGTCGAGTGGCATCGGACCATTGTCCGACCCCGTTCTCCCCCTCAGAGCGTCGGCGCTGGTGAGCTCGGCCCCATCGGCCTCGGAGCCTTCCCTGTCGGTGCAGCCCTGGGGTTCCTACCTCTTCGGAGCGGGGGCCCTCTGGCCTTTCTGATAGGGGAGCCTTCGAGGTGATGAGGAGCGTACTAGCCCCAGGGCATAGTCAACGGTCAGCTCCATCAGCTCCTCCCACTACACTGCCTGCTGATGTTTCTTCCCATTCTCTTGCTCCCGGACCCAGAGATCCAACGCCTCAGGTTTCCCCACTGGGAATTTCTTCCTCTTCCGAGGCTTTTCCTGACCTGTCAGCGGAGCCACCGCATAAGAGGACCTGTAAGAGGAAGCATGTGGACTCCCCTGAGTCCATTACATCTGACACCGACTTAGATGAATCGGAGGGATCCCCAAAGTCCCCCTCTGAGGATGTCTCTTTCTCAGACATCCTAGAAATCCTAAAGCAGAGGGGAAACTGGTCTTCCCTTAATCCTTTCGAGGACGAGTCGGTGTACCTGGAGGCGTTTGGTTCTCGACCCTCCACCTCCTGGGTGTCTCCGCCTTTCGATCCCCTTATGGAAGTATTGGCTCGGAAGGCGTGGTCGTCCCTGGATTCGGTGGAACCCACCCCTCGGAGGCCATCTAAATTCATCACAGCACCAGTTGACAAGCAATTCCTAACAAAAGGTGTACCGGCGGATGCCATTGTGGTGGCTGCAGCCACCAAGAAGGAACTAGCTGATCCTTCAGTACCTATCCATCCTCCTAATAAGGATTCTAGGACCATGGATAGGTACGGTAAGCGGATGTTTTCTTCAGCGACCTTTGCCATGCGGTCGCTGAATTACTTGTGTCACTTCACCCGCCTTCAGAGAGATATTCTCAAAGAGTTTGGAGAAGTCTCACAGGATCCATCAGCTGCTGTGTCCCAGGATAAAATAAACTCACAGCTTGGAACCCTGAACTCGATTGTTAACTCCCTCCATGCGTCTAATTTCATATGCAGCCGATGGAGCGAGTAGGGCCGCGGGCACAGGAGTGGCCTTAAGGCGTCACGCCTGGATGCGGCTGTGTAATTTCGCTGACCCTTTCAATGTGTCCTTCACAAATTCCCCTTTTGATGGTTCGGCTTTGTTTGGACCTCAAGTGAAAGACACCTTGACCAGATGCGAACAAGATGGCAAGACTCTTTCTGCCGTAGGAGTCCGTTTCTTCACCCCTTTAAGACCATACCCTAAGGGTCAGAAGGGTGGGAAAATGTGGTTCCGCAAATCTCAAGGAGTCACGCCTGACGCAAGAGGTCAGTTTACCCCCAGAGGCAGAGGGGGTAACAATAACAGATGCCGCCCTAGGGGCCGAGGGTGGTCCGCAGAACCAGGGTAGCAGGGAGCCTCTCTCTGACAAACCCTTCCAGCATCCCTGAGATGTTGCCCAATTTGTCCACCTTCGGAGGCAGTCAGGGGAAGATTGTCGCTGTACCCAATAGCCTGGCTTTCCCTTACTCAAGACAAATGGGTACAGTCAATCATATCCGAGGGTTACAAAATTCCCTTTATCCAAACCCCAATTCAGCAAAAAAAATCCTCCAGATGTTCCACCCGGTCTAAGGGAACTAGCAGTATCAGAAATATCAAAACTGCTAGCAAAAAGAGCCATCCAGCCAGTCCCAGCAGACCAACTAGGATCCGAAATCTACTCTAGGTTCTTTTTGGTACTGAAAAAGACAGGGGACTGGAGACCAATATTAGATCTCAGCAAACTAAAGAAGTTTGTAAAGAGAACAAGATTCCGGATGGTCACGCTACAGTCCATTCTGCCCTTTCTGGGCAAGGACAATTGGATGTGCTCCGTGGACCTTCAGGATGCGTACTATCACATCACAATTCACAGGCGGTCCAGAAGGTTTCTCCGCTTTCGGCTGTGGGCCAGTCACTACCATTTCAGAGCCCTGCCCTTTGGTCTCACTACAGCCCCCAGAGTGTTCACCAAATGTATGGCAGTGGTTACGGCTCACCTGAGACGGCAAGGATTCCAGGTGTTTCCATATCTAGACGACTGGCTCCTCACTGCTACCACCAGGCATCAACTTCTCCAAGCCAGAGCTTACACCATTCACATGTGCAGAGGGCTAGGAATCTCTATAAATTTCGAAAAGTCTGCCTTGTCGCCTTGTCAGTCTATTACCTTTATAGGCGCCAACTTGAACACCGTACAACTTTCTGCAAAGTTAACAGATCAAAGGGTCTTAGATATTCAAAACCATGTCCATGTTGTTCTTCAGAGCGACAAAATTCAGGCCAGGTATGTCCTGAAAGTATTGGGTCTTATGGCGGCCGCCATAACACTTGTTCCCCTTGCACATTTTTACATGCGTCTTCTACAGTGGATGCTTTTCGCCCAATGGTCTTTTCAGCAACTCCCCATGCACCACAAGATCATGATAACTCTAACTTGCAAAAGTCATCTGTCCTGGTGGATATTGTCCCCTCAAGTCCATCAAGGCAGACCCTTTGTTTCTCCTCTCCCGGTAGCCACGGTGACATTGGACGCCTCCCTGATCGGGTGGGGGGGGGGGCATTTTCAGGGCAGGATGGTCCATGGCACTTGGCAACCTTTTGAACGCCACCTGCACATAAATGTCCTAGAGATGAGAGCAGTGCTTTTAACGTTGCAAGCCCTCCACGACTCTCTTCCCCTAGGAACTATTGCAATCCAAACGGACAATATGTCCATAGTGTGGTATATCAACAAGCAAGGCGAAACCAAGTCCTATCCCCTGTGTCGAGAGGCACTCAGACTTTGGCAATGGACGATCTCCTCTCGGCGGTTTCTGATAGCAATGCATATCCCCGGAAGTCCAACATCATAGCGGACAGGTTGAGCAGAGCTATACTCATGCCACACGAGTGGTCTCTCAAACAATTGGTAGCGGAAGAGATTTTTCAGAAGTGGGGCCTTCCTTGCTGCGATCTTTTTGTTACACCCCAAAACAGCAAATGCCCTGACTTCTTCACCCTCTTCCCCCTTCCAGGCCATCCCTTCAGAGACGCTCTAGTCCAAGATTGGCCTCATGGACTTCTCCTATGCCTTTCCACCTTTTCCTCTAATCCCACAAGTAATTCAGAAAGCAACCGCTTTGAGAGCCAAGTTGATTCTCATTGCCCCTTATTGGCCTTGACAGATATGGTTTCCATTCCTACATCATTATCTTTTGGTACAGCCTTGGCATCTGGACCCAGTTCCAGATCTGTTGAACCATCAGTCGGGAAAGCTGCACCAATCCCTACATTCTCTCAACCTCACTGCTTGGTTGCTCCACTTCTGTCCTTAGCCAGGCTTCCTATGATTTCTAATCCCGTCCGGGATATCATAGTAGCTTTCCTTAAATCTTCCACCAGAAGGATTTACACTAGTAAATGGAAACGTTTCTCCTTCTGGGCAAAGGCAAGGAATATAGATCCCTTTACTGCCCCAATTCATTCGGTCTTAGACTTCCTAGCCGAAATTTTTCATTCAGAGTCTTCTGCCTCTACAAGTATAGGTTCAGTTGGCAGCCATATCGAATTTTCATACAGGCTTATCGAACCACAACATCATGTCCAATAAGCTTTGCAAAGCTTTCCTTAAAGGTGTATATTTACTTAAGCCTCCGATCAAAGACCCTCCACCTCAGTGGGATCTTAATTTAGTCTTAACATCCTTGATCCCCCCCCCCCCCCTTTCTTTTGAAACTGCGGTCTCCTGTTCATTGAAATTTCTTTCCTGGAAGACACTCTTCCTAGTCGCCATTACCTCTGCTAGGAGAGTATCTGAGCTTCACGCCCTCTGCATTCGTCCTCCCTAGTTAATCTTCCATAAAGACACAGTTTCTCTAAGGACTAATCCATCCTTCTTACCCAAGGTGGCTTCGCAGACAAATTTAAATCAATCAATTGATCTCCCAGTTTTTTCCCCAAACTATACTAATAGAGCGGAGCAAAAGCTACATTAGATGTTCACCGCCAGCTCCGATACTATTTGGATAGAACCAAACAAATAAGGAAGTCTGATCAACTGTTTTTATCGTACGCAGAAAATAAGAAAGGCCTTCCTGTTTCCAAGGTAACCCTATCTAGGTGGCTGTCTTCCGTGATTGCATCTATTTATCAACTCAGAAGCAGGGAATTAACTTCTAAGACAAAAGCCCATTCAACTAGACCACTAGCAACATCTACAGCTTTTCAAGCTAGACTACCAATAGACACTATCTGTGCGGCAGCCACATGGGCCTCTCCTCATACCTTCGTTTCGCATTACAAATTGGACATGGCCTCCAGGGACAGAGCAACATTTGGTTCCACCATTCTTAAGAGTCTGTTCCAATGAGTCACCCAGGATGAAAGTGCTAGGGACACAGTCCTATCCAGCAAGAATGAAGGCGAGATTGACAACTTAACATTGAGAAGTTATGTACCTACCATAACGTTCCATGTTAGTTGTCTTCTCTCGCCTTCTTTCTTGCGTCCCACCCACCATCCCCCTAGCCTGGACAGACCGAGAAGATCTTCCCTTCCTTGAAGGGTCCTTTTATTCCCTTGTTCACCATCTAGGTGTCCTAGGATATATATATATATATATATATATATATATATATATATATATATATATATATATATATATATATATATATATAGTGTAGATAATTATCTTTGGGGTTTTTTATCCCTCTTCCTCCTCCTTCCAGTTGGAGGATTTTGTTTTATTGGCCTATGCTAGGTTTTTCAGCTTCCAAACGAGATCTGTGGAGTTATCGCCTAGCATCATGGGATATAGGGTTGCCTCGAGCCGGTAAAATAAGCTCTCGAGCTTTAGTAAGTGGCCGAGTCGGAGCCGAGCTAAGCAGTGGACTTTCTTTCTCCTCCATCAAAATACATGCCTCAGCCATTTCTGCAGAATACAACACTGACCCACCTTTATTCTCTCACCCTCTCTTAAGACAGTTCCTCAGAGGGGCTAAGAATTTAAGGCCTCCAAGGAAACAACCAATACCTGCTTGGGATCTTAATTTCATTCTGGAAAAATTGACCTTGCCTCCCTTTGAGCCAGCTGCCTCATCGGATTTGCAATATTTGTCCTGGAAAACAGCTTTCCTTCTGGCTATCACCTCAGCTCGTAGAGGTTTCAGAACTTCAGGCTCTCATGGCTGTTCAGCCTTTTATCATCTTCCATCAGGACAGAGTTTCCTTATGAACCAACCCGTCCTTTATGCCTAAAGTGGTATCCAGGGTAGCTTTAAATCGGGCCATACATTTACCTACTTTTTATCCTAATCCTCAAAACAAAGGGGAGAGATTACTACATTCCTTGGACATCCACAGACAGCTGTGTTATTATTTGGACAGAAGAAAGCCTTTCAGAAAATCAGAGCAGCTCTTTGTGGTTTATGCGGTAGGAGCTCAAGGGAAGCCAATTTCCAAACAGACAATCTCAAAATGGATAGCCCACTGCATACGCTTTTGCTATTCCTTTCATGGCAAAACTGTTCCTACAGGCATTAGAACTCATTCCACCAGGGCCACAGCCACCTCTACAGCCTTCCTCAGAGGAGTTCCTACCAAGGATATTTTGGAAGCAGCCACTTGGAGTTCTGTGCATACCTTCTCCAAGCACTACAACCTACCATTATACAGTCTTGCAGGGCATTTTGGCTCCTCCTAGTTCCAACTAGTGCCTACCACCCCTTTCTTAGCTTTGGGATTCTACCCATCTGTTATGACTGCAGCTGTATGCACGATGAACATAGTACAGTTTTGTACCTACCATAAATGTAGATGTTCAAGTGCTAATACAGCTGCAGTCCAGGTTTCCTTCCCTCCTTCCCCTCTTGGGACAGGCCTATAGGCTAACACATCCTCATACAACCTGAGTGGGGTTTTCATTTATGATATATTTGCTTGCAACTACTGTATTTTGACTATATAGCACTGCATTATCAAACAAATGTATTATTGTCTTCTTTCTGGGGGCACCTGACATCTGGGGCAAGAAAAACTGAAGAAAATGGCGTCGGCTGGATGTCCTTCAAGGATGCATCTGCAGTCCTAACATATGGGTTGTCCTGCCTCAGGCAGCCCTTCGGTCGGCCGGATTCCAAAGTCTGGGTCTGGCCTCGGCTGATGTCGCACTTCACCCGACTTCATAGCTGCTGGGAATTGGGTATAAAGGCATCAGCCGACGCCATTTTCCTCCATCTTTCTTGCCGCGCGGTGCCCGAAGCAGAAGCTGTTCGCAAGTGCCGGTCGGTCAGATCCAGAGATTTCTACTACCGAAGACTTCTAAAAAGCTAAGTACCCCGTTGGGGACTCTTTCTTGCCTCAGCCGATGTCAGAAAAAGTAAATAATTGTTTAACTTGTGGGAAACAAATACCTCATAAGGATTTCCACTCTTACTGCCTTCCTTGCTTAGGCCCAGACCACGACTTATCAGCTTGTCTAGCCTGTGCTTCCTTCAACCGACGGACACTTAGACGTCGGTCGGAGTTTGCAGAGGAGTTTTTTGGTCCCGCTTTTGCTTACAAAATGCCGTCGGAGACTCCGACTTCACAATTAGCTAAAAAGCGTAAGGAAAAGGACCGACACTCGCGGTCCGCAGTTTCGGCTGAAACCACGGTTAAGCCAACCGCGAGTGTCTCGGTTTTGGCTGAAACCGAGTCCTCGGTTCTTCCTTCGGCCGAAAGCATGCCTCCGACAGCCGAGGCCTCACACAGCATGGCTGAATCTGCTACTGAAATTTCCCCTGCTGTAGCAGGCACCCAGGATTTATCAGATACTATTCCTTTAGACATATCTACTCCTGCACGTGGAGCTGCTAGGCCCCCTGCATCTATGTCTATCAAGGCTTTTTCTAGGGCTAAAGCAGCTAAATCTTCTAAGGCCTTGCCTGCTAAAACCCCCTCACACAGGCCTACCTCTAGTTCCCAAATGCTCAGCCTGGCTGAGCATCTCATTTCTTTGATCAGGGGATCCCAACCTCACCCAGACAGGACCTCTCAACCCCCTCCAGAGAAGAGGCCTAGAGCAGAGCCCCCGGATCCTGTTTCTACAGACTATTCCTCGGATGATTCAGAAAACTCAGATCCTCCAGAAGGCCCTTATTCTCCTTATGAGGATTCTGATGCAGAAGACTCCATTCCTTCTGCCTCTCCTCCTGAGGAATTTTCTTTTGGGGAAACCTTACATGCTATGAGAGAGCATTTTCAATGGCAGGGCCAGGATTTTTCATATTCAAGGAAAAGGCTAAGGACCTTTTTACATTTACCACAGCATAGGCCTTTAGCCATTCCTTCAGTACTAACAGTTGTTGATGATGCATATAATGATGCCTGTACTGCCCCTGACTCTCTTCCCCCGGCCCCTGCCAAGCCCGACAGATATTACAGGGTCCTGGACACACACTTTCACTTGTATAAGGCTCCTATTGCAGATCCTGAAACCATTTCACAGGGCCCCAAAGCTGTAGCAGCTGCCTCTGCCAAAAACCCCCTCCCCTCTGAAAGAGAATCTAGAGCATTAGAGAGATTGGGTAAAAAAGTTTATACTTCTGCTACTCTTTTGGCTAGGGCCTTAAACTGTCAATTCCACATGATTCAGTATCAGGAATTTTTGTTAGACCAGCTAAATAAAAAACTGTCCTCTCCTGAACCTATAAGACCGTAAGTCCCTTCAGGATTTGGTACATAACACTCAACAGGTCAGTAATCATTCCTTAAAATGCGGCTATGATGCACTGGAGGCTTCCTTTAGATCAGCTATGACTGGAACAGTGATCAGAAGGCATGCATGGTTAAAAGAGCAATCCTTACCAGACCATGTAAAGTCAAAGCTCCTAGATGCTCCCATGGAGAAACAAAGTTTGTTTGGCTCCCCTGCACAGCAAGTGCTAAAGAAGGTGGAAGAAAAAGCAAAATCTGTCCAAACAGTCAAGGATTTCTTACAGGTCCAGCCTCCGAGGTTTAGTAGAAATTGGCCTTCGAAGAGTTGGTCCTTTCCAGACACCTCCAGAGCACAGAGAGGCAGAAATAGGCGCCCAAGAGGCAGAGGTCAATCCAGAGGTGCCTACAGGGGCGTCAGTGGCAGCCTAACAACCAGAGAAGTACTGCCACAGATCCAGCTACTACCACTTCCACAGGACAGACACAATGACTTGGCTCTGATACCGCCTACCAGGGAACAACTGGAAGCACCCTTAGGCGGAAAGCTAGCCTTATTTTCCGTAAACTGGCATTACAGTACAGGAGACAAATGGATTTTACAGACAATAGACAAAGGCTACAGGTTTCACTTCCACACTCTACCAAAAAAGAGAGGAATGCCAAACCTACCACCAAACCAAAAAACAAACGCTCTAGGACAAATCAACCACTTACTAAGGATGAGAGCTATAGAAAGGTACCGCCTATGGAACAAGGACAAGGATTTTACTCCAGACTTTTCCTGGTACCAAGGAAAGAAAACCAATGGAGGCCTATTCTCAACCTGTCCGCTCTGAACACATATCTCATTGTTCCAAAATTCAAAATGCTGACCCTACAGCAACTTCTTCCCATGCTGGGCAAGGAGTCTTGGCTGGTGACTCTAGATCTCAAGGAGGCATACCTGCACGTCCCTATAGGACCAGATTGCAGAAGATACCTCAGATTTCTTGCAGGATCAGAGCATTATCAATTCTCAGCATTGCCCTTTGGCTTATCTACTGCGCCCAGAGTATTCACGAAATGCCTGGCATCAGTAATTGCTCATTGCAGGCTTCAGGGAATTCAGATTTATCCATACCTGGACGACTGCCTAATACAAGCGGACAACAAGACCAAATTAACAAAAGATTTGGAAAAGGTTATACAACTACTGCAAGCCCTGGGATACACAGTCAACATGAAAAAGTCAAGGCTGGTACCATCCCAAAGGATAACATTCTTGGGTGCAGAACTGGACACTTCAAATCAGATGGCATTTCTCACAGCAGAAAAGCAAAAGCAACTACCACTCTATTTCATGGCATTAACAACACAGAACGAACCAGCTTACAGCAAGGAAAGTCCTGCAAGCCCTGGGTTACATGGCATCCTGCATAATATTGATTCCACATGCCAGGCTGCATATGAGGAAGTTGCAATGGTACCTAAGGAATATATGGTCTCAACACAAGCACAGTCTAGAAGCCCAGATTCCAATAATTCCATGCCTGAAACAAGAATTCCTGTGGTGGGCTCAGGCCTGTCAGTTGAACAGAGGACTGCCTTTCCACAAACCTCGCCCAAGCCAGACTATCACCACGGACGCCTCAGACCTAGGCTGGGGGCACACATGGTGGACAAGTGTATACAAGGCCTATGGACACAAGACCAGCTGAACCTACACATAAATCAAAAAGAGATGCTGGCAGTGAAACAGGCACTTCAGACATTCAGACCTTTTCTTCAACAGGGTCATTTGCTGATAAGGACGGACAACACCACAGTCATGTGGTATATCAACAAACAGGGAGGCACACACTCATATCCTCTATGCCGGATGGCAATGGACCTGTGGAATGTGGCCCTGAACCTCAACTTTCAGCTCCAAGCCATATTTGTGCCAGGAACAGAAAATATACTAGCAGACACCTTAAGCAGAACTACCACAGATGCCCACGAATGGATGCTGCATCCAGACATTTTCAAATCCATTACAAAGAAATGGGGACTACCAGAAATAGACCTGTTCGCATCCCCACGCAACCACCAATTGAGGAAATTCTGCATAAGGACATACCACCCACTTGCTTGGAAGGTGGACTCCCTATCCTTCAGTTGGGAAAACCTGACAGCATATGCATTCCCACCTCTTCCTTTGATGCACAAAGTGCTACTGAAGATCAAAGAAGATCACCCAAGGATCATCCTGATAGCTCCAGACTGGCCGAGGCAGCATTGGTACCCGCTACTGAGGAGTATGGCTCGGACACACGCATGGCCTCTACCTCTAGTTCCTTTACTGCTAACACAGAACAACTACAAGATCCTACATCCAAACTTGAAAACACTACAGCTAGCTGCTTGGAATATTACATAAAACAAAATAACCCAGATTTATCTCAGAGGGTTAAAGACATTATCCTGGAGGCTCGCAGTCCCTCCACAAGCAAGACTTATTCAGCCAAATGGAAAAGATACCTCATTTGGAGTGCAGCAAAAGGAGAAAATGTATCATTAGCAAACATAGCTAACATCCTGGAATACTTAGCAGAACTTTTCCACAATGGCCTGTCTTACTCCTCCATTAAGATGCATGCATCAGCAATTTCAGCAGAATACAACATGGATCCTCCAGTCTTCTCTCATCCCCTACTCAGGCAGTTTCTGAGAGGAATTAAAAATGTAAAGCCTCCAAGGAAGCCACCTTTGCCTACATGGGACCTTAACTTTGTGCTGGAAAAGTTAACACTTCCCCCTTTCGAACCAGCAGCAACAGCAGAATTACAGTTCTTATCTTGGAAAACTGCTTTCCTGCTTACAATCACTTCAGCAAGAAGGGTTTCTGAATTACAGGCATTAATGGAAGTACAGCCCTTCCTTATCTTCCATCAGGATAGAGTGTCCTTGAGAACTAACCCTACTTTTATGCCAAAGGTGGTCTCCAGGGTATCACTGAACCAAGCAATCCACCTACCAACATTCTTCCCCAACCCACAGAACAGGGGGGAAAGACTACTACATACCTTGGATGTGCACAGGCAATTGCGCTACTATCTGGACAGAACGAAGACCAACAGAAAAACTGACCAGCTTCTGGTAGCATATGCAACAGGAATGGAAGGAAAAGCAATTTCAAAACAGACAATCTCAAAATGGATAGGAAATTGCATTAGATTTTGTTACTCTTTTCATGGAAAGACAACTCCAGAAAACATCAGACCTCACTCCACAAGGGCTACAGCCACTACTACAGCTTTCCTACGAGGAGTGGCTACCAAAGACATTTTAGAAGCTGCTACTTGGAGCTCCGGGCATACATTTGCCAAGCATTATAATCTACCTTTATACTCCAGATCCCGAGCAGGTTTTGCAACTGCTGTTTTGCAGGGGATCTTAACTACACCATAATCATCTTAGTGCCTCCTCCCCCAGTTTGGCTATGGTATTCTACCCATATGTTAGGACTGCAGATGCATCCTTGAAGGACATAGTACAATTTTGTACCTACCATAAATGTAGATGTCCGAGAGGTATGCATCTGCAGTCAGGATTACCCACCCTCCTTCCCCTCTGTGGTACTCTTAGGGTATTTGCCCATCTTGTAGCTAGCTGGGGGAATCTATTATGGTGTATTTGTTTGTATATATGTATATACATGCTTATTTTTGTTTGCTCTCTACTGTTTGGAATCATTTGCATTTATCCAAATTTAGCCTTCCTAGAGGGCACCTGGCATCTGGGGCAAGAAACACTGAGGAAAATGATGCCTTTATACCCAATTCACAGCAGCTATGACGTCGGGTGAAGTGCGACATCAGCCGAGGCCAGACCCATACTTTGGAATCCGGCCGACCGAAGGGCTGCCTGAGGCAGGACAACCCATATGTTAGGACTGCAGATGCATACCTCTCGGACATCTACATTTATGGTAGGTACAAAACTGTACTTTCCTTTATACCCCTGTCACACTGACGTCAGGGAAGAAGCGACGGCAACCGACGCCGGACCTAGATTTTGGAATTCGGCCGACCGAGGACCCGCCTGACGGCAGGAGAACCCATCTCTTATGACTGCAGCTGTATTAGCACTCGAACATCTACATTTATGGTAGGTACAAAACTGTACTTTCCTGCAAATCAGGCAGGCCTAGGATTTTATTTTAGACTTTTTCCTGGTACCTAAAAAATGGGGCACCTGGTGCCCTATTCTGGATCTGTCTGTTCTAAACACTTTTCTGGTGATTTCCAAATTCAAAATGCTCACTCTTCAACAGTTATTGCCATTGTTGGACAAGGATTCATGGCTGGTAACTTTGGATCTCAAGGAGGCTTAGCTGCACGTCCTAATAAGGGAAAGTTGCAGGCAGTTTCTTTGTTTCAGGGCTGGGGAGCAACACTTCAAATTCTCTGCGCTGCCCTTTGGCTTATCTACTGCTCCCAGAGTTTTCACAAAGTGCGTGGCCCCAGCCATTGCTTTTTGCAGGCCGAGGAACATTCAAATTTATCCTTACATGGACAACTGTCTCATTCAAGCAAACTCCCCAGAACAGTTAAAGGATTTGGACTTCATGAAGAATATTCTCACTTCTTTGGGTTACACTCTCAATGAAAAGAAGTCAAAGTTGGTTCCTACAAGGGAGGTTGTTTTTCTGGGAGTGATTTTAAATACAGCCACCCAGATGATATTTCTCCCTCAAGACAAACACGAAGATCTGTCTGCTTATTTCAAGAACTTGGCAAGCATGACTTGGCTCTCTGCAAGGCAATTCCTGCAAGCGCTGGGTTTCATGGCTTCATGTATCCTGATGATCCCATATGCATGGCTGCATATGAGAAAACGTCAATGGTACCTCAAGAACCTTGGGTGTCAACACACACAGAACTAAGACTTGATTCTTACCCTTTTTCCGTCTACAAATGGAGTTTCTCTGGTGGGCAACAGCCTAATCTGATATTGTTAATCCTCGTTCATTCTTTATGTATGGGTATGTGTTCCGACCTCAGAACCGAGCCGGCCATCTTCCAAGCTCGCATCATCTACAAACTCTCGAGCTAAAATGCTTACCCAGAATTCCCCTCTCTCCGTTTCCCCCAATTTCGTTTGCCGCATCGCCATTCGGTCATGTCAAGCTACTTCTCTTGAGGCGAAGTACAATATTTGTCGTCATTCTAGTCTAAAACAACTTTTTCTCTCAGAAAAGTTTCTAAATTGTTTTGTCTTACCTTATCGCATTTAGCAACCATCTGTTCTTAAAAATTTTCAATCTTATTACTGCGAGGTATTTTCTTCTATACCATCGTTGGTAGACTCCTTTTCTTCATTACCTTCGGGTGTTTCTTGTACCATTTCTGGTATTCTTTCTGATTTCATTCTTTTCTATCATGGATAAAAATGGTAGTCCAGGATTTAAGAGCTGTTCAGATTGTGGACATAAATTACCTACTTCAGATGCACATTCTCGGTCTGTCTATTGTTTGAGTCTGCCTCATTTATCAGTTTATCCGCCCTGTGGAATTTGTAAGAACTTCTCCAACAGGACATTGATTGAGAGGAAAATTAAATTGTTGAAGGAGCTACTCAAATCTCCTTTTTCAGAGGCTATTTCTGGGTCGGAGGCTTCATCCCCTCTCAAGATCCCATAAGAAAAAGACTGATTATCTTTCAAAGGCCAAATCTCTTCCTTCTTCCCTGGCTGGAGACTCCCATCAACTGAGACCCAAGAAGGCTAAGCTTTCTACTTCGGATCTGACTCTTTCGGCGCCTAGATCCTCGGCACCAAGGCCATCGGTGCCTAATGTGACTTCTGCACCAACTAGCATGCTTTGTGCCGTATCTGTACCGAGTGGCTCCTCTGTTCAGACTTCTCTACCTGCACCGACTATCCTGTCGGCGCAGACTGTAACATCGGCTCCGACACTTTACCTGGAACCGACAACTCAGTTACTGACACCGACTTTTTCGGGCCCAGCCTTGGCAATGACAACCACTTCTGCGCCGACCTTACTGTTGGTGCAGACCATGACTTTGGCACGAATGATTTCCTCGGTGCAGACACCTGTAGTGCAGTCTCTTATAGCACTGTTTTTTTCAGTGCAGACTGGTGATGTGGGCATTGAGCTTGTCCCATCTGTGGATAGACCTGACTCCCCCTCAGCCGTGTCCGTGAAATCCACTAGAAGCCTCTCTGAACATGACATGTTGCGTCTTGTGGATAGAGTGCTTTTGGCCAGAGGTATCCCGCACCCCAGGCCCTATACTTCCTTTGGTGGTGATCACCCTTTGCCAAAGACCCCTACTTATTCTCCTCCTTCATTGCCTTTGAAGCCCCTTGATATAGCACAGTCTTCCCCCCTGCGGTTCCCTTTATGGATCTCACTAAGGAACCGCAGTTGCCTTTGTGGCAAGTAGAGTTTTGCTACGACCCTGGATGTGGTGTTTCACGGCCATCCAGGGACTCCGAGTAGGCAGGCTGAGCCACTTATGGGTGGGGTGACCCCTGTCCAGGACACCCATCCCTCTTCAGGTGGACCGGCCTTCCAACTAATGGAGAAGGCTTTGCCTTCTGCTGGCGATACTGTGCTGTCAACCTACCCGCAATCCTCTGGACCGCTATGTACACAAGTCGCTCCTAACAGACACCGGGCGCAAGGGCCTCAGGATATACTCCCACAGGAAACCCCTTTTGCGTTGTCTTCTCCAGCTTCTCCCTCTGAAGAAGTTCATCACAAAAGCTCTTGCAAGAGGAAGCACATGGACTTCACAGAAGAGTCCCTTACTAAAGACACAGACCTGGATTATGGGGAAGGATCCCCTCGCTCACCCTCCGAGGTATCTTTTGGTGATATCTTTGAAATCCTTAAACAGAGAGGTGACTGGCAGCCTTCTAACCCGGCCTCTGAAGAAACTGTGTTCCTGCAGGCCTTTTGCGCCCAGCCCCCTACCTCCTGGGTTACTCCACCTGACTGACAAACTGGTCCGGCTCATTGTGCAGCGTGCGTGGAAGGCTCCTGACACCATTGAAGCCATTCCCTGGAGGCCAGATAAAATTTTGTCCCCTCCTGTTAACTGCCCCCATTTGTCCAAAGGTCTTCCTATAGATGCTCTGGTGGTGGTGGCCGCAACCAAGAAGGACCTGGCAGAAGAAGAAAGCCAGACTGTCCATCTGCCCAACAAAGAGTCACTGGCTATAATAGGGAAGCATACTTTTGCATCAGCGTCCTTTGCAATCAGGTCCTTGAATTATATGGCACCCTTCAGCAGGCTTCAAAGGGATTTAGTATCTGAGCTCTCTGAAACTTTGGCTGGTGCCGTGTCTGATGAGATCTGTGACAAAGTGGCCTCATAGCTGGCTAGCACTGAATTGGTATCAAACTCCTCCATGTGCCTGATATCTCACGCATCAGAAGGAGCAGCTAGAGCAGTGAGTTCAGGCGTTTTGAGACTGCACGCCTGGATGCGCTTATGTAATTTCGCAAACCCTTCATAGCTTCCTTTCTCAGCGCTCCCATCAAAGCCGCTTCATTGTTTGGAGCCAAAGTTAAAAGCACACTGGCCAGATGTTAACAGGGTGGTAAGACCATTTCTGCCTTAGGTGTCCGTTATTCTTCCCCTCAACGTGCTTTCTTCAGAAACCGGAAGAGTGGGAAGATATGGTACAAAAAGTTTCAGGGTCATATCCGTGACACACAGGCCGAGTTCTCCCCTAGAGGCAGAGGGGAAAACTCGCAGGGAAGATGCCCCTTTTGGGCCAGAGGGGGTCCACGTAACCAGGGTTCCAGGGACTCTTTTCCTGGTCAGTCCTATCAACAATCCTGAAAAGCGGCCCAACTCCTTTCCTCTGGAGGTGTTTGGGGGTTGTTTCTCGTTGTACCTTCTGCCTGGATAACCATTACCACTGACTCTTGGGTAAAAAGGATAATAACCAGAGGTTACCATATCCCCTTCGATCTTTGTCCTGCCCCCCCCCCCAACAAACATACCCGACGTTCCACTCAAAGGGAAGAAGCAGCACTAGAGATAGCACAGCTGCTAAGAAAGAGTCATCCAAATAGTCCCTCCAGACCAGATAGGATCCGGATTCTACTCAAGACTATTTTTTGGCGCCAAAGAAAACCGGGGACTGGAGACCAATTTTGGATCTTAGTGTATTGAAAAAGTTTGTAAGAGTACAAAAATTCCGGATGGTCAAAATACAGTCTATCCTCCCACTTTTGGAAAAAGACTATTGG
Organism: Protopterus annectens; assembly: GCF_019279795.1. Taxonomy (NCBI): domain Eukaryota; kingdom Metazoa; phylum Chordata; order Ceratodontiformes; family Protopteridae; genus Protopterus; species Protopterus annectens. The sequence goes on along the minus strand of NC_056744.1, from coordinate 1,437,842,518 downwards.
ATGTGCTCGATAGATCTTCAAGATGCGTACTACAACATAAAAGTGGACAGGCCATCAAGAAGATTTCTGCCCTTCCGTTCAGGAGCCAGTCACTACCAGTTTAGAGTACTGCCCTTCGGATGCTCTACAGCCCCCAGAGTGTTCACAAAGTGCATGGCAGTCGTCACAGCTCACTTGCGACTACAAGGATTCCAGGTGTTTCCATACTTAGACGCCTGGCTCATCTCCGCCCCCACGAGACATCTATTGGAAGAAGCCTTGGCATACTTTCTCCTCATTTCCAAAAGGGTAGGCATAACCATAAACTGGCAAAAATCCAATCTCACCCGATCTCAGTCCACAGAATTTACAGGGGTCATATTGGATACAAAGAATTGCAGAACCTCCATTCCAGAGCACAGAATTCTAAGGATAAAGCAACAAAGCAACAGCTGATCCCAATCCTTTCAAGGGAGAAATCCACAGCTCAATCTGTCCTACAGCTGTTGGGTTCCATGGCAGCCTCCATCACCATTGTCCCCCTGGCCAGGTTTCACATGAGGCTTCTACAATGGCTACTGCTCACCCAATGGTATCCTTTTCAGCATCTTCTTTCAGCCAAGATTCGAGTAACTCACAGGTGCAAACAGGATTTAAATTGGTGGATGACCCACAACCCGTCACAATGGTCTTGCCCCTTCTCCCACCAGCAGCCCAAGGCTACAGTGACCACGGATGCCTCCCTGGTGGGGTGAGCTATGTCAGGGTCAGACAGTCCAAGGCACTTGGTCCGAATTGGAGGCCCAACTGCATATAAATGTTCTGGAGCTAAGGGCAGTGCTTCTGGCGTTGCAGGCATTCCATCTCCTGCTGCCGTCTGGGACTATTGCGATACAATTGGACAACATGGCAGTGGTCTGGCACATCAACAAACAGGGCGGAACTAACTCTTACCCCCTTTGTCGAGAGGCCATGAGGATATGGCAATAGGCGATGGCTACCAACAGTTTTCTTCTAGCAACGCACATTCCCGGGAGTTCCAACATGATAGTAGACAGACTCAGCAGGTGCATTCTACAACCTCACGAGCGGTCCCCTAATCCCTTGATAGCGGTGGAGATCTTCCACCGCTAGGGCCGTCCTTGCTGCGACCTCTTTGCATTCCCGACCAACTACAAATGCAGCAACTACTTCACCCTGATTTCCCCCTCTGGGACTGTCACCCAGGGATGCTCTAGTCCACGATTGGCCCTCTGGTCTTCTTTATGCTTTTCCACCTCTTCCCCTTATTCCCCAGTTTCTGAAGAAAGCCCGTCGATTGAAGAGCAAGGTGATCCCCTTAGCACCATATTGGCCTCGTCAGATTTGGTACCCCTTCCTTTGGCCTCACCTGCTAGATCATCCATGGATCCCCCATCCAACTCCAGGGTTGTTCTTGCATCCGCATAATCTGATTCATACCAACTTGGACAGCCTGAAGCTCACAGCTTGGCTTCTCCAATTCCCTTGATTGCCAGGCAGAATGACCTTTCTTTACCAGTACGGGACATTTTTATTGGATCTCATAAATCTTCCACTGGAATTACTTATCTAAGAAAGTAGAAAAGATTTACCTGTTGGCTGAAAGAAAAGCAAGTAGATCCTTTTTCAGCACCAGTGTCGATAGTACTAGAGTATCTAGCCGATCTATTCCAATCGGTTCTATCGGCCTCTACTATTAGAGTTCATTTGGCTGCAATGTCTAATTTCCATGAGGGTGTCCAAGACTCCTTTCTTATGTCACACAAATTATGCAAGACCCTCATAAAAGGTGTGAATCATTTGAAGCCCCCTTTTAGAGAACCTGTTCAACCATGGGGACCTGTCTTTAGTTCTACAAGCTCTGACACTGCCATCTTTTGAACCAGCTTCTTCATGCGACCTCAAGTATTTGTCATGGAAAACTTTGTTTTTGGTCGCCATTACTTCTGCCAGACATATCTCTGAGCTTCAAGCCTTATGCATCAAGAGTCCATACTTGATTTTTCATGGAGACAGAGTGTTTTTGAGAACTAATCCTTCCTTTCTGCCAAAAGTGATCTCTGAAATGTTCATTAATCAAACCATTGAATTACCAGTTTTCTTCCCCAATCATTCAAACAGAGGAGAGTATTGCCTACATACCCTAGATATTCACAGGCAAATTCGCTTCTACTTTAATAGGACTAAGGCCTCGTAAATCGGACCAGTTATTTTTGGCCTATTCTGGACCTAGATTAGGATGTGCTGTTGCTAAGGTCACATTGGCTAGATGGTTGAAAGACCTTATGACCTTCATTTATACACAACGTAATATTCCTTTGCCGACTACCATCAAGGCTCATTCGACAAGGTCAGTGGCAACTTCTGCTGCCTGCCATGCCGGAGCTTCTTTACATGACATCTGTGCAGTTGCAACCTGGGCTACGCCTCATACCTTCATCAATCATTACAAACTGGATTTGGCCTCCAGGGGAAGAGCATCTTTTGGTTCTATGGTGCTCAGGAATGTCCTATGAGAGCCTCCCAGGAATAGATGTAGCTGGGGACTCCGTCCCATACGTGAGGAATGAACGAGGATTAACAATATCAGATAAAGAAGTTATATCTTGCCATAACGTTCCATTTGTATTGTTGATCCTCGTTCAGTCATTACAACTCTCCTTCCTTCCCCCTCCTGTGGCTTCTAGTGGATCTCACCATTCGGTTATTTTAGGTCATTTGACCAGAGGTAGCCTCCACCTTCTTTTGACTTGCTAACTCAATCTGAGGTAACAGGAAGAGGGGAATTCTGGGTAAGAGTTTTAGCTTGAGAGTTTGTAGCTGACTCGAACTTGGAAGATGTCCGGCTCGGTTCCGAGGTCGGAACCGATACCCATACGTAACGACTGAACGAGGATCAACAATACAGATGGAACGTTATGGTAAGACATAACTTTTTTCTCAGAACAAGGGTCTGCCTTTCCGCCCACCACCTGCCAGCCAAACTCTCACCACAGACGCCTCAGATTATTCATGAGGGGGCACATCTGGAAGGCAGGGGCATACAGGAGACTTTTGAGCACCCAACAGATTCATCTGCACATAAACTTAAAAGTATTGATGGCAGTGCAGCAGGCCTTGCTGGCTTTCAAGGACCTACTTACCCTGGGACTCTTCTGATCAGGACGGATAATACCATAGTCATGTGGTACATCAACAAGCGGGGGGGACTCACTCTTACCTTTTGTGCAGACACAGCATGAGACTATGATCCTTAGCAGCTTCCATGGGCATACATCTCATAGCCCAGTATCTTCCATGGGCATACATCTCATAGCCCAGTATCATCCATGGGCATACATCTCATAGCCCAGTATCTTCCATGGGCATACATCTCATAGCCCAGTATCTTCCATGGGCATACATCTCATAGCCCAGTATCTTCCAGGGAGGCTAAACTCCTTTTTGGATCAATTGAGCAGGCATGTTCTGGATCATCACGAGTGGCAACTGAACAAGATCATTTTTCCATCGCATCACTCAGGATTTGGGCACTCCTCAGATGGATCTTTTCTCCTCTCACACCAATCATCTCCTTCCAACCTTCTGCACCAGGGAGTTTTACAACAAAGCATGGAGAGTGGATGCTTTGTCCTTCCCATGGACACAACTCTCAATTTATGCCTTCCCCCCTCTGCCTCTTCTTCCCAGAGTGCTGCTAAAGATAAGGGATGAAAAACCAAAGGCTATTCTTATAGCACCAGATTGGCCCAGACAGCATTGATATCCTCTTTTTCGCAGCCTTTCGCAAGCTCAGCCTTGGCATCTTCCCCTGGTACCAGATCTGTTGATTCAGGAAGGGGGAAAGTTTCTTCATCCTCCTCTTCCAACTCTGCATTTAACTGCCTGGCTAATACTTTAAATCATTCCCAGCAGGTGGTTGAAGTTCTCCATGAGGCCAGGAGTCCTAGCACCAGGAATCTTATTCAGATAAATGAAAGAGATTTTGCTCTTGGATGCAGTCTAATGAAGAAGAGTCTTCTCATCTTTCTCTTTCCCTCATTCTTTATCTAGCAGGTTTGTTTAATGGTAGACTTTCCTTTTCTTCAATTAAGATTCATGCTTCAGCAATTTCTGCTCATTGTTCTTTTGAGAAACCAATTTTTACTCACCCCTTGATGAAGCAGTTCCTGAGGGGCGCTAGCAATCTTAGACCTCCCAGAAGAGCTCCTACTCCTGCTTGGGATCTTAATTTTGTCCTGGAGAAGCTTACTCTTCCTCCCATTGAACCTGCTGCCTCTGCAGATTTAAAGTTTCTTTCATGGAAGACTGCCTTTCTTTTAGCTATTACTTCCGGCAGAAGGGTTTCAGAGCTGCAAGCCTTAATGGCAGTAGAAGCTTATTTTTCATACAGACCGGGTTTCTCTCAGAACTAATCCCTCCTTTATGCCTAAGGTGGTTTCCAGTCTGACCCTTTACCAGTCTGTTCATCTGCCTACCTTTTTCAATAACCTCCAGAGTAAAGGGGAAAGGATTCTGCACTCTCTTGAAGGTGCACAGACAGTTGAGATTTTACTAAAATAGGACTAAACCGTTTGGGAAATCTGAGTAGTTGTTGGTTAGTTTTGCTGCTGGGGCTCAGGGTAAAGCTATTTCGAAACAAACCATCTCCAAATGGATTGCTCATTGTATTCACTTTTGTTACCAACAGCATGGGAAGGTTCTTCCTCAGGGCTTTAGGACCCATTCTACTAGAGCATTCTCTACTTCTGCAGCTTTTTTGAGAGGTGTGCCTACTAAGGACATTCTAGAAGCAGCTACTTGGTCTTCTGTCCATACTTTAACAAAGCATTACAACCTACCTTTGTTTTCTAAATCCAGGGCTGGTTTTGCCTCTGCAGTGTGCAAGACCTCCTTACCAACCCTTAGTCTGTGATTCTTCCTTCCCCCTTTTGTTTTTTTCCTGGGCTTTGGAAATCAACCCATATGTTAGGACTGCAACAGTGAAACACGAAGAACATAGTACAGATGTTCATAGTGTTTCACTGTTGCAGTCATTACTCTTGCGTTATCCTGCTGGCAGGCTTCCCTCAGTCGGCCAGAATTCCAATGTCTAGGTCCGGCATCGGTTGCTGTCACCTCTTCCCTGAGGTCAGTGCGCCAGGGGTATAAAAGTTGCAGCCGACACCATTTTCTTCAGTCTTTCTTGCCACGCGGTGCTCGAAGCAAAAACAGTTCCAAGTGCCGGTCGGCTGACTCTTGAGATTTTTAAATCCGAATTTCAGAAACAAAGTCTTCATTAAAGCTAAGTACCCCGTTGGAGAAACTTTTTTCTTGCTCCAGACCAATGTCAGAAAAAGTTAACAATTGCATTTCTTGTGGGAAGCAAATACCTCATAAGGATTTTCACTCTTACTGTATTCCTTGCCTAGGCCCTGATCACAACTTTGCATTTCATTACTTTGGCCGAAGATTTAATTATATAATGCCGTTGGGACAGCCGACGACCGGAGTTTACAAAAAACGCAAGGACAAGGAAAAGGATAGGCATCTGAGGTCCAAAACCGACGACGAGGCCTCTGCTAGGCCAGTCGCCAGTTCTCAGTGAGGCGCTTTTGCAGCCCCTGGCGCCCACTACCTCAGAGCCACAGGCCGCTTTCGACTCCTACGTGGAGCTGACTGGGCCTCTGGATACTCAAGGTATTGGACACTCTGAAACCATTCCCTCAGATGGGTCCGGAGCCGCTGAGCAGGCATCGACTTCTGCGGGTGTCTTCAGACCTACACAACTGTATATTAAGCCATCTTTAGCTTCAAAGACTAAAGCAGCTCTAAAGACAAAGAAACAAGTACAGCATTCTCCTACTCAGACTTCCATGCCTAAAAAAGAGATGCTCAAAATGGCTGAAGACCTAATTACTTTGATCAGGGGCTCCCATCCCCATTCTGATGAGACCTAGGCAAGAGACAGGGTATGATTCTTCTGATCAGGTTTCTATTTCTTCTGATTCCTCTTCTGAACAGGATTATTCCATGCTTCCCTATGAGGATTCTGATGCTGAATAATCTATTCCTTCAGCCTCTCCTCCTGAGGATTATTCTTTTGGGGAAACCCTGCATACCATGAGGGAGCATTTCCACTTGGAGAGCCAAAATTATTCTGAATCTAAGAAAAGGCTCTGAGACTTTCTGCTAGTTACTCAGCACAGACCCCTTGCAATTCCACCTGTTCCAGACATTGTAGATGATGCATTTTCAGAGTCCGGCCTGTCCCCTGACTCTTTACCCACTGCACCGGCTAAGCCAGACAGATACTACAGAGTCCCGGATTCTCATAAATTCCTTTATAAAAACCACACTGCTGACCCAGAAACTATATCTCAGGGTCCCAAAGGGGTTAAAGCTTCCACTTCAAAAAACCCTGACCCTCTGATAGGGATTCTAAGGCTCTAGACAGATGGGGGATAACAACTGGATAATTACACAAACTCCACTATACACACCTTCAGATAGAAACAACTCTGATCCAAAACAGTACCAAAACAGCAAAATCTTCAGAAGTCAGGAATCGAAAAACAGGAACCAAAGTCAGATCCAAAAGCAAATTCTTTATTCTCCAGCGCCTCGGTGTAACCACCTTTCAAGAGTATACATTCTTACTGAAAGAATGGATTATATATATATATATATATATATATATATATATATATATATATATATACATATATATACTCATAGCAATTAATTAAACAATTATGTTCAAAAAAGTTTTAAAGCAGACACCTCCAGTTTATTTCATTATTCAGTCCACAGGGTGTCATTATATTGTATTTCAAAATAAAAATACTTTCCTTATATTGTAAGTTAAATTTCAAAGCATGTGCTCACCTAACCTAATACAAAATTCTCTTTTAGTTTCACCTATATAATATAATCCACAGGGACAGTGTAAAGCATACACAACTCCCTTGCTTCTACAGGTAAAACTATCTCTTACTGTGAACCTAATGTTGTTAATATAATTAAATGTTCTAACAATATTCCTACAAACACTGCATCTACTGCAACATCTTGTACCAAATTCACTTAGTGGTCTTGGTAAACAAAATTTTGGCATTACAGATTTACCATGTACCACCATATCTTTCAAATTTCTTCCCCTTTTATAGGAGAACAACCAGTGATAAAACTGGTAAGGATATTTATTTTGTCTCTACATATAATGTAAAAAGTGGAGACATAAAGGATGTAGTGTAACATTTTTGGAAATTTTTAGTGAAAGACAAGGTGTTGCACATTTCGCCACAAAAATCTTTATTCTCCTATAAAAGGGGAAGAAATTTGAAAGATATGGTGGTACATAGGTTAGGTGAGCACATTAGAGACATAAGACATAAAAGGGAAAATAAATTTATTGCCACACATTTTAGTGTTTATCGTAATAGTGATGCTTCATTTTTAACAGGAACAGTTTTAGAAAGTGTGAAATGTCTTTGTAATGATGAAAATGCTTTGAAATATAACTTACAATATAAGGAAAGTATTTTTATTTTGAAATACAATACAATGACACCCTGTGGACTGAATAATGAAATAAACTGGAGGTGTCTGCTTTAAAAACTTTTTTGAACATAATTGTTTAATTGTTTAATTAATTGCTATGAGTATATATATATATATATATATATATATATATATATATATATATATCCATTCTTTCAGTAAGAATGTATACTCTTGAAAGGTGGTTACACCGAGGCGCTGGAGAATAAAGAATTTGCTTTTGGATCTGACTTCCTGGTTCCTGTTTTTCGATTCCTGACTTCTGAAGATTTTGCTGTTTTGGTACTGTTTTGGATCAGAGTTGTTTCTATCTAGATGGGGGATAAAAGTCTACACTTCTGCTGCTTTGGCTGTAAGGGCTTTAAATTGTCAGTTTCATATGCTTAAATATCAGCAATATTTAATGTCACTGCTTAAACAGAAATTGTTGACAAATACTGAATGTTCAGAGACCAAGGAATTGCAGGATTTATTGCATGCAGCTGAACAAGTGGGAAAGCATACTTTGCAATGTGGTTATGATTCACTGGAGGCCTCTTGCAGGGCCGCTGTTACAGGTTCTGTTATTTGAAGGCATGCTTGGTTAAAGGAACAGAACCTGCCTGATCATGTTAAAGGAAAATTATTAGATGCACCATTACAGCATGATACTTTGTTTGGTACTAAAGCAGAAGAGGTGTTGAAAAAAATGGAGGATAAAGCAAAATCCATGCAGACAGTCAAGGATTTCTTACAGGTACAGCCACCCAGGTTTAGCAGGAACTGTCCTTCTAAAAATTGGTCCTTTCCAGTGTCAGACCACAAAGAGGCAGATACAGGCATCCCAGAGGCAGATCTCAGCCCCAAGGCTCATGCAAGCCTAAACAATGGGGTGCTCCTACCTCCAAAAGCGGAGAAGACAAATCACAACCTTACAGGAAACAGTCCCAATGACTTTCCTCTGCCAGATCCAAGCACTTTTCTTATGGCAGCCCCCTTAGGGGGAAAACTAGCACTTTTTTCATCAAATTGGAAAATGGTTACCCAAGACATATGGGTCCTGAACATAGTGTCCCAAGTCTGCAGGTTCCATTTTCACACTCTACCAAGGTCAAAAGGTATGCCAGACCTGCCACACAATCAATGGGCAGAGGCACAAAAACAAATTACAGCCCTCATGGACATGAGGGCCATTCAACAAGTACCACAACAAGAGCAGGGGCAAGGATTTTACTCCAGACTTTTCCTAGTACCCAGAAAGGACAAAACCTGGAGACCGATATTAGACCTGTCTATACCAAGTACGTTTCTGGAAGTTCCAAGTTTCAAGGTGTTGACTCTACAGCAGGCAACTGCCCATGCTGGGCAGGAGGGCTTGGCTCGTAACTTTGGACCTAAAAGAGGCATACCTGTATGTCCCAATAAGACAATCTTGCAGAAGATAACTCGGATTCATAGCTGGCTCAATGCATTACCAATTCTCTGCACTGCCCTTTGGCTTATCTACTTGCACCCAGGGTCTTCACAAAATACCTGGCACCAGTAATTGCTTTTTGCAGACAGAGGAATTCAAATATATCCCTACTTGGACGACTGCCTAATTCTAGCAGAGAACAAAGACATTCTTCTAAAGCATCTGGCGTTTGTAAAAAGATTAATAATTGACCTAGGGTACACAGTAAACGAAAAGAAATCAAAACTAGTGCCCTCTTAAGAGATACTATTCCTGGGTGCAAGCTTAAATACAACTGCCCAGATGGCTTATCTCACGCCAGACAAACACAAGCAACTGACTTCTCACTTCAAGAAATTGGCAACAAAACCCCACTTATCTGCAAGGAAAATCCTGCAGGCCTTGGGTTTCACGGCATCCTGCGTTCTACTAATTCCATATGCCAGACTGCATATGAGGAAACTACAATGGTATCTAAAAAGTGTTTGGACTCAGCATTGCCCCAGCTTGGAGACAGTAATTGCTCTCATTCCCTGCCTGCAACAGGAGTTTCTATGGTGGGCAGAAGCCTGTCACCACAACAAGGGTCGGACATTCAGTTTACCTGCAACCAGACAGACGCTGACAACGGATGCATCAGATTATGCCTGGGGGGCCCATATGGCAGGAAAATGTATTCAGGGCACATGGGCTGCAAACCAGATGCATCTTTACATCAATCAAAAAGAGATGCTAGCTGTTCAAAATGCCCTGACAGCTTTCAAGGACCTGCTTCATCCAGGACAGCTACTGATAAAGACAATACTACGGTCATGTGGTACATAAACAAGTAGGGAGGTACACATTCCTACCCCCTCTGCAGACGAGCAATGACCTTATGGGACACAGCTTTGGCTTTTCAAGTTCACCTGCAAGCACAATTCCTGCCAGGAAAAACAAATACTCTGGCAGACGAACTAAGCAGAAACCTCATGGAACCCCATGAATGGAAACTGGATCCACAAAGTATTTAGCATGATAACAAAGAAATTGAGATGCCCAGACATAGATCTATTTGCCTCCCCTCACAACTGCCAATTGCAGAGATTTTGCACAAGGACTTATCACAAGCAAGCATGGAAAGTGGATGCTCTATCATTCAGCTGGAAAGCCCTAACAGTATAAGCATTTCCTTCACTGCCTCTCTTCCCCAAGGTACTCCTAAAGGTCAGACAAGAGAAGCCAAAAATGCTACCGATTGCCCGAGACTGGCCCCGCCAGCACTGGTACCCAATCCTAAGGAACCTGTCTCAATGCCCTGCCTGGACATTACCTCAAATTCCTCACTTACTGTCCCAACAAAACAATCAGATCCTGCACAGCCAACTCAAGACTTTAAATCTGGCAGCATGGCGGATAATGTAGCCATTCAAAACACTCCTCTTTCTAAAGTGGTGATGGATGTTATTTTGGAGGCCAGGAGGCCTAGTACCAGAAAATCGTATGCTGAAAAATGGAAGAGATTCTGTGCTTGGAACCAGGCACAAGAAATTGACACGATTGTACCAAATATTACTCGGATTTTGCAATACTTAACTGAGATGCTGGACAAAGGCCTATCCTTTTCATCTATTAAGATTCATGCCTCTGCCATTTCATCTCATTACAATACAGAACCACCTATTTTTTCTCTCCTTTATTAAGGCAGTACCTCAGAGGAGCCAAAAATGTAAGGCTTCCAAGGAGATCACCAGTACCTGCATGGGACCTCAGTTATGTTTTGGAAAAACTCGCACTGCCTCCTTTCGAGTCAGCATCAACAGCAAATATAAAATTCTTATCCTGAATAACAGCTCTGCTGCTAGCAATAACCTCTGCAAGGCGAGTCTCGGAGTTACAAGCTCTCATGGCTGTGGAACCTTTTATCATTTTTCATCCAGACAGGGTTTCTCTGAGGACAAACCGTACATTTATGCCTATGGTGGTGTCCAGTGTGGCCCTCAACCAAACCATTCACTTGCCTACCTTTTATCCAAATCCACAGAGCAAGGGTGTGAAAATTCTGCATTCTTTGGACATACACAGGCAGTTACGCTTCTACTTGGACAGAACTAAAGCTTTCAGAAAGACTGAGCAACTTTTAGTGTCATATGCTGCAGGATCACAAGGAAAGGCTATCTCAAAACAGACTATTTCTAAATGGATAGGCCATTGCATCCGTTTCTGCTATTTTCAACATGGCAAATCAGTGCCTAAGGGCATTAGGCCTCATTCCACCTGAGCAGCAGCAGCCACTTCAGCAGCTTTCCTCAGAGGAGTACCAGCCAAAAATATCTTAGAGGCTGCAACTTGGAGCTCAGTGCACACTTTCACAAAGCACTACCACTTACCTCTTTACTCTAAGTCCAGAGCAGGCTTTGCCACTGCAGTTCTGCAGGGCCTCATAGCCTCTCCTAATCCTGTTTAGCCCAGCCACCCATCCTCAGCTTTGGGATTCAACCCAAGAGTAATGACTGCAACAGTGAAACACAATGAACATAGTCCAGTTGTGTACCTACCATAAATGTAGATGTTCGAGTGTATTCACTGTTGCAATCCAGGTTACCCACCCACCATCCCCCTTACCTTTGCTGGAACTTATCTGTACTTCTCTATTCTTTACAGCCTTGGTGGTGTATTTGCTTGTAGATGAAGGAATAATTTACTTTGGTGCATGCATGCTTTATTGTCATATTTTTAGCCTACCCTTTTGGGGGCACCTGACATCTGGGGCAAGAAAAACTGAAAAAAATGGCGTTGGCTGCATGTTTTTTTACCCCTGGTGCACTGATGTCAGGGAAGAGGCGACAGCAACTGACACTGACCTAGATTTTGGAATTCAGGCCGACTGCAGGTAGCCTGCCAGCAGGATAACCCAGTTGTAATGACTGCAACAGTGAATACAGTCGAACATCTACATTTATGGTAGGTACACAACTGTACTTTATGATGCCTTCGAGGCCTCCTGCAGGGCCGCAGTTACTGGATCTGTGATTAGGAGGCATGCCTGGCTATGAGTAAAATTTGCCTGATCATGTTAAAGCTAAATTACTTGATGCACCTTTACAGCAGGACACTTTGTTTGGTATTAAGGCAGAAGAGGTTTTAAAGAAAATGGAAGACAAAGCTAAGTCTATGCAAACTGTAAAAGACTTCTTACAAGTGCAGCCACCAAGATTCAGTAGACACTGGCCTACAAAAAAATTGGTCCTTTCCTGTGTCAGACAGAGATCAAAGGGGCAAATCCAGACGTCCTAAGGGTTCCAAATACCAGGCACAAGATTCTTACAGGTCAAAGCAATGGGGTGCTTGTACCTCCAAATCTGGAGGAGATAAAGCGCAACCCTACTGAGAACAGTCCCAATGCCTTCCCTCTGCCTTCACCAAGCACTTACCTTTTGGCAGCACCCTTAGGGGAAAATTAGCAATTTTTGCTCAAAATTGGCAGTTAATAACCCAGGACAAGTGGGTATTAAACCTAGTATCACAAGGATACGGATTCCATTTCTATTCTCTGCCAAAGGCAAACGGTTGGCCGGATCTGCCAAAAAAATCAGTGGGCAGAGGTACAGAAACAGGTTACGTCCCTCATGGATATGGGGGCCATTCAGCCAGTACCAGAACAGGAAAAAAGGACAAGGTTTTTGCTAAAGACTGTTCTTTGTACCCAGAAAGGACAAGGCCTGGCGGCAAATACTGGACTTCAATTTTGAACACATACCTGGACTTACCAAAATTCAAAATACTCACTTTGCAGCAGCTTCTGCCTATTCTGGGCAAGAATGCTTGGCTGGTGACATTAGACCTAAAAGAGGCATACCTGCATGCCCCAATAAGGGAATCACGCAGAAGATACCTGCGATTCACGGCTGGCTTAATGCATTACCAATTCTCTGCACTGCCCTTTGTCTTCTCTACTATGCCCAGGGTCTTTACAAAGTGCCTGGCACCAGTAATTGCTTTTTGCAGGCAAAGAAGTATACAAATATATCCTTACTTGGACGACTGTCTCATTCAAGCAGAGAACAAGGACATTCTTCTTCAACACCTGCTGTTTGTAAAAAGGCTTCTAACATGCCTAGGGTACACAGTAAACCAAAAGAAATCACAACTGGTACCCTCTCAAAAGATAACATTCCTGGGTGCAAGCTTGAATACAACTGCCCAGATGGCTTACCTCACGCCAGACAAACAAAGGCAACTGACTACTTACTTCAAACTGATGGCAACAAAAACTCAGTTATCTGCAAGACAAACACTGTAGGCGTTGGGCTTCATGGCATCCTGCATCCTGCATCCTACTGATTCCATTTGCAAGACTATATATGGGGAAACTTCAGTGGTACCTAAAAAGTTTATGGAGTCAACATTGTCAGTCTGGAAACAATGATTCCTCTCATTCCCTGCCTACAACATGAGTTTCTATGGTGGGCAAAGGCATGTCACCAAAACATGGGACAGGCCTTCACTCTACTCCTGCCAGCCAAACTTTAACAGACTCATCAAATTATGCATGGGCGGCCCACATGGTGGGAAGATGCATTCAGGGCATATGGACCCTTAAACAAATGCATCTACATATCAAACAAAAAGAGATGCTAGCTGTTCAAAATGCCTTGACAGGCTTCAAGGACTTACTCCATCCAGGACAACTACTGATAAAGATGGACTACACCACGGTTATGTGGTATATAAACAAGCAGTGAGGCACGCACTCATACCCCCTTTGCAGATTAGCCATGGCACTGTGGGACACAGCTCTGACTTACCAAATACATCTTCAAGCACAGTTCCTGCCTGGAAAACAAAATATTCTGGCAGACGATTTAAGTAGAAACCTTATGGACCCTCATGAGTGCAAACTAGATCCAGAAGTCTTCAGCTTGATAACAAGGAAATTGGGGAGCCCGGACATAGATCTATTTGCCTCTCCTCAAAATTATCTTTTGAAAAGATTCTGCACAAGGACCTACCACAGACAAGCATGGAAGGCGGACGCCCTATCCTTCAGTTGGAAAAACCTATCCGTTTATGCCTTTCCTCCTCTGCCTCTTCTTCCCAGGGTCCTACTAAAAGTCAGACAAGAGAAACCAAAGATGATACTAATTGCCCCAGACTGGCCCAGCCAATACTGGTACCTAATCCTAAGAAACTTGTCTCCATACCCAGCTTGGACCTTACCTAAAGACCTCCACTACTGTCACAGCAAAACAATCTGATCCTGTACAATCAACTACAGACACTGAACCTGGCAGCATGGTTGATCATGTAGATGTCCTTCAAGGATGCATCTGCAGTCATAACATATGGGTTGTCCTGCCTCAGGCAGCCCTTCGGTCGGCCGGATTCCAAAGTCTGGGTCTGGCCTCGGTTGATGTCGCACTTTCCCCGACGTCAGAGCGTCTGGGGTATAAAAGCATCAGCCGACGCCATTTTCCTCAGTCTTTCTTGCCGCGTGGTGCCCGAAGCAGAAGCAGTTCGCAAGTGCCGGTCAGTCAGCTCCTGTGATTCAGCTACCGAAGACTTCGAAAAAGCTAAGTACCCCGTTGGGGACTCTTTCTTGCCTCAGCCGATGTCAGATAAAGTAAATAATTGTTTAACTTGTGGGAAACAAATAACGAACTCTTAGACGTCGGTCGGAGTTTGCAGAGGAATTCTTTGGGGCTACTTTTGCATATAAGATGCCGTCGGAGACTCCGACTTCGCATTTGGTGAAAAAACGGAAGGACAAGGACCGACACTCGCGGCCCGCGGTTTTGGCTGAAACCACGGTTAGGCCTACCGCGAGTGTCTCGGTTTCGGCCGAAACAGAGTCCTCGGTACTTCCTTTAACCGAATCCACTCAACCGACCACCGCGGCCCTGGAGGCCCCGGCTGAGTCGGCTACTGAGCTACCTACTGAAACCAGTGTCTAGGAAATGTCCGACACCATTCCTTTGGATAAGTCTACTCCTGCACGTGGTGCAGCCAGACCCCCTGCTTCCATGTCCATTAAGGCTTTTTCCAGGGCTAAAGCTGCTAAACTTGCTAAAGCTTTGCCTCCCAAGACTACCTCTCAGAGACCTTCTTCTAGTTCTCAGATCCTCAGCCTTGCAGAGGATCTTATCTCTTTAATTAGAGGTTCTCAGCCTCACCCGGACAGGGGCTCTCAACCACCACCAGACAAAAGGCCCAGGACTGAGCCCTCTGACCAGCACTCTTCAGATGAGTCTACGGATGGATCTGTGTTGTCAGATCACCAGGAGAAGGCTTATTCGGCCTACGAGGATTCTGATGTTGAAGAATCTATCCCTTCGGCCTCCCCTCCTGAAGAGTTTTCTTTTGGTGAGACACTACACTCTGAGAGAACATTTTCAATGGCAGGGTTAGGAATTTTCTGATTCTAGAAAGAGATTAAGGACCTTTTTACATTTACCTCCGCATAGGCCCTTAGCTATACCTCCTGTTTTGAATGTTATTGATGATGTGTACAATGATGTTAGTACAGCCCCTGATTCTCTCCCTCCGCCTCCTGCCAAGCCTGATAGATACTACAGGGTCCCGGATTCTCATCTACATCTGTACAAGGCCCATTCTGCAGACCCAGACACTATTTCTCAGGGCCCAAAAGGGGTTGCAGCTGCCACTGCCAAAAATCCTCTACCTTCTGAAAGGGAGTCTAGAGCTTTAGAGAGATGGGGAAAGAAGGTATATACTTCTGCAACTCTTTCCTTGAGGACATTAAATTGTCAATTTCATATGATACAGTACCAAGAGTATTTGTTAGATGAATTGCATAAGAAGCTTTCCTCTTCTGAACCCCTTGACCGTAAATCCCTTCAGGGTCTGGTACATAACTCACAGCAGGTTAGTAATCATTTTTTGCAGTGTGGTTATGATGCACTGGAAGCTTCATGTAGGTCAGCTATGACTGGGGCAGTTATTCGTAGGCATGCCTGGTTGAAGGAACAATCTTTACCAGACCATGTTAAAGCGAAACTCCTGGATGCTCCAATGGAAAAACAAAAATTATTTGGTTCCTCAGCTCAGGAGGTCTTAAAGAAGTTTGAAGAAAAGGCAAAATCTGTGCAAACAGTCAAGGACTTTCTGCAAGTACAACCACCGAGATTCAGCAGAAACTGGCCTACTAAGAATTGGTCCTTTCCAGACTCGGACAGATCTCAGAGGGGCAGGAACAGGCGTCCCAGAGGTAGAGGGCAAGCTAGAGGCTCCTACAGAGGCCGTCAGTGGCAACCTACCAACCAGAGAGGTAGTGCAGGAACAGCAACAACAACTACCACACCTGGACAGACTCAATGACTTTCCTTTGATTCCACCGACCAGGGCTCAATTGGAAGCACCATTGCGCGGAAAGCTTTCTTTATTCTCAAAAAACTGGCATTACATTACAAGGGACACACGGACACTGCAAATAATAGACAAAGGATACAGGTTCCACTTCCACACTTTGCCAAGAAAAAACTGAATGCCAAACCTGCCACCAAATCAGAGGACAGAGGCTTTAAAGCAGATCAACAACTTAATACAAATGAAAGCCATAGAAAAGGTGCCTCTTCCAGAACAAGGCCAAGGATTTTACTCCAGATTATTCCTTGTTCCAAGAAAAGAAAAACAATGGAGGCCTATTCTCGACCTGTCCGCACTGAATACTTCCCTCATTGTGCCAAAATTCAAGATGCTGACCCTACAGCAACTTTTTCCCATGCTGGGCAAGGAGTCTTGGCTGGTGACTCTAGATCTCAAGGAGGCATACCTGCATGTCCCTATTCGGCAAAGTTGCAGAAGACACCTCAGATTTCTTGCAGGATCAGAGCATTATCAATTCTCAGCATTGCCCTTTGGCTTATCTACTGCGCCCAGAGTATTCACGAAATGCCTGGCATCAGTAATTGCACACTGCAGACTTCAGGGCATTCAAATCTACCCATATCTGGACGACTGCCTTATACAAGCGGACAACAAGAAAAATTTGATAAAGGACTTGGACTATGCCATCCACCTATTACAGGCCTTGGGATACACAGTCAACATCCAAAAATCAAGACTTGTTCCATCCCAAAGGATAACCTTTTTGGGTGCAGATCTAGATACAACCACCCAAATGGCCTTTCTCACAGAAGAAAAACAAAAACAACTTCCGGATTACTTCTTGAATCTGACAAGACAAACTCCGCTAACTGCAAGGAAAATCCTGCAGGCCCTGGGTTACATGGCATCCTGCATAATTCTGATTCCACAGGCCAGGCTGCATATGAGAAAATTACAATGGTACCTAAGGAGTGTATGGTCTCAGCACAGTCACAGTTTGGAAACTTTGATACCAATCATTCCTTGCCTTCAAAAGGAATTTCTGTGGTGGGCTCAAGCCTGCCAGTCCAACAGAGGGTTGCCTTTCAACAAACCAAAAACAAAACAAACCATCACCACGGACGCTTCAGACCGAGGATGGGGAGCACACATGGAGGGCAAATGTATCCAGGGCTTATGGTCTCAAGGGCAGCTGCGCATGCACATAAACCAAAAGGAAATGCTGGCAGTGATGCACGCAATCAAGGCCTTCAAACCTTTCCTCCATCAAGGCCACCTGTTAATAAGTACAGACAACACCACAGTCATGTGGTACATAAACAAGCAAGGAGGCACGCATTCCTACCCTCTATGCAGGCTGGCCATGAATCTATGGGAACTATGCTTGAAACTCAATATCCAACTACAGTCCCAGTTCGTGCCAGGGAAAGAGAATGCACTGGCAGACAGCTTAAGCAGAACTACCATGGATGCACACGAATGGATGCTGCACTCAGACATCTTTCTACTCCTAACACAAGCATGGGGAAAGCCGGAGATAGATCTGTTCGCCTCGCCCCACAATCAACTGAAGACATTCTGCTCAAGGACATACCACCCATAAGCTTGGAGGGTGGACTCTCTCTCTTTCAGCTGGAAAGCTCTAAAAGTCTATGCCTTCCCACCTCTCCCATTAATGCCCAAGGTTTTACTGAAGATCAGGGCAGAACAGCCAAGAGTGATTCTGATAGCTCCAGACTGGCCAAGGCAGCACTGGTACCCACTATTGAGGAGCATGTCACAGACAAAGCCGTGGCCTCTCCCCCTATGGCCACTTCTGACGCAGAACAATTTCAAGATCATGCATCCCAACTTGAAAACATTGCGGCTAACTGCCTGGAAGATTCCATAAACCCCCCTCAAAATAACTTATCACAGAGAGTAAAGGACATTATTATGGAAGCTCGCCGCCCTTCCACAAGGAAGACATACTCAGCAAAATGGAAAAGATTTCTCATTTGGAACACAACAAAAGGCTTAGATGTGACAGTGGCGAGCATGGCACATATTCTGGAATACTTAGCAGAATTGTTCCACAATGGCCTGTCCTATTCTTCCATTAAGATTCATGCCTTAGCAATTTCAGCAGAATACAATGTTGATCCACCTATCTTCTCGCATCCTCTCCTCAGGCAGTTTCTGAGAGGAATCAAAAACATCAATCCTCCAAGGAAACCACCTTTACCTACTTGGGATCTCAACTTCGTTCTGGAGAAACTAACACTTCCTCCCTTTGAACCAGCAGCATCGGCAGATCTACAGTTTCTGTCTTGGAAAACTGCATTCCTTCTGGCCATAACTTCAGCAAGAAGAGTATCTGAGTTACAAGCTTTAATGGCAATACAGCCATTTCTTATCTTCCATCAGAACAGAGTTTCATTGAGAACCAATCCTACTTTTATGCCAAAGGTGGTATCTAGGGTATCCTTGAACCAAGCTATTCACTTGCCTACATTCTTCCCAAATCCACAAAATAAAGGGGAAAAACTTCTACACACTCTGGATATACACAGACAACTACGCTTTTACTTGGACAGAACTAAAAGTTACAGAAAGACTGACCAAATCCTTGTAGCATATGCTGCTGGGGTACAAGGAAAAGCAATTGCCAAACAGACAATTTCAAAGTGGATAGGAAATTGCATTCGATTTTGTTACTCCTTTCATGGAAAGACTGTTCCTGCAAACATTAGGCCTCATTCCACGAGGGCCACAGCCACCACTACAGCCTTCCTAAGAGGGGTGGCTACCAAGGACATTTTAGAAGCTGCTACATGGAGCTCAGTGCATACATTTGCCAAACATTACAATTTACCTTTATACTCCAGATCCAGAGCAGGTTTTGCTACAGCAGTCCTGCAGGGTATCTTAACTACACCATCCTTTTCTTAGTACCTCCTCCCCCAGATTGGCTATGGTATTCTAACCATATGTTATGACTGCAGATGCATACTTGAAGGACATAGTACAGTTTTGTACCTACCATAAATGTAGATGTCCGATAGGTATGCATCTGCAGTCAGGTTTACCCTCCCTCCTTCCCCTCTGTGGTATTCCTAGGGTGCTTACCCCTCCATTAGCTAGCTGGGGGATCTATTATGGTGTATTTGTTTGTATATATATATATATATATATATATATATATATGTATATATTTTGGAAAATGTTTGGAATTTATGGCATTTCTTCAAATTTGGCCTTCCTAGAGGGCACCTGGCATCTGGGGCAAGAAACACTGAGGAAAATGGCGTCGGCTGATGCTTTTATACTCCAGACGCTCTGACATCGGGGAAAGTGCGACATCAGCCGAGGCCAGACCCAGACTTTGGAATCCGGCCGACCGAAGGGCTGCCTGAGGCAGGATAACCCATATGTTATGACTGCAGATGCATACCTATCGGACATCTACATTTATGGTAGGTACAAAACTGTACTTTATACAAACAACACGTCTTAGTAAAGATGTGATGGATGTCATTTTGGAAGCAAGTAGGCCTAGTACTAGAAAATCTAATGCTGATAAATGGAAGAGTTTCTGTGCTTGGAATCAAGCACAAGGAACTTGTACAGCAGAACCAAATATTCCTCAGATTTTACAATACTTGACTGAGATGCTTGACAAAGGCCTATCTTTCTCATAAATTAAAATCCATGCCTCTGCCATTTCAGCTCATTACAATACAGAGCCACCAATCTTTTCTCATCTTTTACTAAAGCAGTATCTTAGTGAAACCAGAAATTTAAGGCCTCCTAGAAGATCACCAATACCTGCACGGGACCTTAATTATGTGTTGGAAAAGCTCACCCTGCCTCCATTTGAACCAGCTGCTACTGCTGATATCAAGTTCTTATCATGGAAAACAGCTCTGCTCCTAGCAATTACTTCAGCAAGAAGAGTTTCAGAGCTACAGGCCCTCATGGCTGTGGAGCTTTTTATCATTTTTTACCCAGGCAGGGTGTCTCTGAGGACCAGTCCTTCATTTTTGCCTAAGGTGGTTTCCAGTGTGGCTCTTAACCAAACTATGCATCTGCCAACATTTTATCCAAATCTGGAAAACAAGGGGGAGAGAATTCTGCATTCCTTGGACGTACACAGACAGTTAAGATTCTACTTGAGCAGGACTAAAGCTCTAAGAAAAACTGAGCAATTACTAGTGGTATATGCTGCAGGATTAGATGAAAAGGCCATTTCAAAGCAGACTATTTCAAAGTGGAAAAGTAACTGCATTCATTTCTGATACTTACACCATGGCAAACTTGTGCCCAAGGGCAATAGTTATCATTCCACCAGAGCTGCAGCTACTTCAGCAGCCTTTCTCAGAGGAGTATCAACCAAAGACATTGTAGAGGCTGCTACTTGTTGTGTTCATACCTTTACAAAGCATTATCATTTGCCTCTCTACTCTGTCTATGGCAGGCTTTGCCACTGCAGTTCTGCAGGGCCTTATAGCCACACCTAATGCTTTTTAGCTCCAGCCTCCCACCCATAGCTTTGGGATTCTACCCAAATGTAATGACTGCAACAGTGAAACACGAAGAACATAGTACAGTTGGGTGCACTTACCATAAATGTAGATGCTCGAGTGTATTCACTGTTGCAGTCCAGGTTACCCGCCCGCCATCCCCCCCTTTCATTTTGTAGTTTATCTTTCCTTCTTGGGGGCACCTGACGTCTGGGGCAAGAAAAACTGAAGAAAATGGCGTTTGCTGCTTGTTTTATACCCCTGACGACCTGCCGTCATGGAAGAGGAGACAGCAACCGACGCAGGACCCAAGTCTTTGGAATTCAGGCCGACTGAGGGCAACCTACCAGCAGATTACCTAAATGTAATGACTGCAAAAGTAAATACACTCTAACATCTACATTTATGGTAAGTGTACACATCTTTACTTTTTAATTCCTTGGAGGCCTCTTATAGGGCCGCAGTTACTGGATCTGTGATTAGAAGCCATGCCTGTCTCAAGGAGCAAAATCTGTCTGATCATGTTAAAGTTAAATTGTTGGATGCCCCTTTGCAGCATGATGCTCTGTTTGGTAATAAGGCAGAAGAGGTTTTAAAGAAAATGGAAGAGAAAGATAAAATCTATGCAAACTGTAAAAGATTTCTTGCAAGTGTAGCCATCCAGGTTCAGTAGTCACTGGCCTACTAAAAATTGGTCCTTTACTCTGTCCAACAGAGCCACTCAGGGCAAACCCAGGCGTTCAAAAGGCTCCAGATATCAATCATAAGGTTTCTTGCATGTCAAAGCAGTGGGATTCCTCCACCTCCAAATCTGGAGGAAACAAAGCACAACCCTATAGTAAGCAGTCTCCATGACTTTCCTCTACCATCTCCAAGCACTTATCTTTTGACAACCCCCTTGGGGGAAAAACTAGCACTTCATGCTCAAAATTGGCAGTTAATTACCCAGGACAAGTGGGTATTAAACATAGTATCCCAGGGGTACAGATTTCATTTCCATACTTTACCAATTCCAAAAGGATGGCCAGATCTTCCACAAAACCAGTGGGCAGAGGCCCAGAAACAAGTGATGTCCCTAATGGATATGGGGGCTATTCATTCGGTACCAGAAAAGGAAAAAGAACAAGGATTTTATTTTAGATTTTTCCTGGTACCTAGAAAAGACAATTCATGGCGTCCAATACTGGACTTATCGATTCTGAACACGTTCCTGGACTTTCAATAGTTCAAAATGCTGACTTTACAACAGCTACTGCCTATGCTAGGCAAGAATGCTTGGATGTTCATCGTGTTATACTGCTGCAATCATCACACTTGGGTTATCCTGCCGTCATGTGGTCCCGCAGTCGGCCCGAATTGCAAAGTCTTGGTCCGGCGTCGGTTGTCGTCGCTTCTTCCCTGACGTCAGTGCGACAGGGCTATAAAGGAGGCAGCCAACGCCATTTTCTTCAGTCTTTCTTGCCGCGCAGTGCCCGAAGCAGAAGCAGTTCGCAAGTGCTGGTCGGCCAGCTCCTGAGATTTTCTAATCGAATTTCAGCCAAAGTCTTCTCTAAAGCTAAGTACCCCGTTGGGGAAAATTTTCTTGCCTCAGACCGATGTCCGACAAAGTTAATAATTGCATTTCTTGTGGGAAGCAAATACCTCATAAGGATTTTCATTCTTATTGTATTCCTTGCTTAGGCACAGACCACGACGTTTCCGGTTGTCGGTTTTGTGCTAGGTTCAACAAACATACAATTAAGCGTCGGGCAGAATTCGCCCATCATTATTTTGGCAGAATGTTTAACTATAGCATGCAGTCGGAGCTACCGACATCAGCTATGATTAAAAAATGCAAGGATAAGGACAGGCCAAGACCAGATACTGAGGCCTCAGCTATGCCTCACGCCGGTTCTCCGGTTTGCAGCCAGCCGCCTACGCAGCCCCTGACTACTGCTGATTCAGAAATTCTGACGGCCTCCCAGACCGAATCAACTGGGCCTCGGGAGCTGATTCCATCTCACCCCTCTGACGCTAGCCCTGATGGTGATCAGGAAATTTCGGATAGACCTTCGATTTCTGAAGGTGTCTTCAAACTGACAACTATTTCTACTAAGTCTTATGCTAAACTTAAAGCCCCCTTGAAAGTTAGAAAACCGGGCCCACACATCCCACCACAGGCCCCTATGCCTAAGAAACAGATGCTTAAGATGGCTGAAGATTTAATTACCCTTATCAGGGGTTCCCAACCCCCTCCTGACAAAAGGCCTAGACTGGGGGAAGATTATCCTTCCTCTGACCAAGCATCCATTTCCTCAGATAACTCCGAGGACCAGGATTATTCCTTCTCTCCTTATGAAGACTCAGATGCTGAGGAGTCCATTCCCTCTGTCTCCCCCCCTGAAGACTACTCTTTTGGGGAAACTTTACACACCATGAGGGAACACTTGCACTGGGAAGGCCAAGATTACTCTGACTCTAAGAAAAGACTTTGTGAGTTGTTTCTTCTTCCACAGCATAGACCCCTTGCAATTCTTCCAGTTTTAGACATTTTGGATGATGTTTACACCGAATCTAGTCTAAACCCAGATTCCTTACCTCCTGCACCAGCTAAACCAGACAGATACTACCGAGTTCCTGATACTCATAAGTTTCTATATAAAAGCCCTGCTGCAGACCCCAAAACCATTTCCCAGGGACCCAGAGGGGTTAAGGCCTCCACTGCTAAGAATCCACTACCTTCTGACAGAGATTCCAGAGCATTAGAAAGATGGGGGAAGAAAGTGTATACATCTGCCACTTTAGCCATGAGGGCCTTAAACTGCCAATTCCACATGCTAAAATACCAGCAGTACTTGATTGCACAGTTAAAGAAGAAAATGACCCCTCAGACAGATCAACCTGATTTCAAAGAGATGCAGGATCTTCTGCATGCAGCAGAACAAGTGGGAAAGCATACCTTACAGTGTGGATGTTCATCGTGCATACAGCTGCAGTCATAACAGATGGGTCCTCGGTCGGCCGAATTCCAAAGTCTAGGTCCGGCGTCGGTTGTCGTCGCTTCTTCCCTGATGTCAGTGCGACAGGGGTATAAAAGAACCAGCCGACGCCATTTTCTTCAGTCTTTCTTGCCGCGCGGTGCCCGAAGCAGAAGCAGTTCGCAAGTGCCGGTCGGCCAGCTCCTGAGATTACGAAAAATTTGGAACCGAAGTCTTCTTAAAAGCTAAGTATCCTGTTGGGGAAACTTTTTCTTGCCTCAGACCGATGTCAGACATAGTTAATAATTGTATTTCTTGTGGGAAGCAAATACCGCATAAGGATTTCCATTCCCTCTGTATACCTTGTTTAGGCCCAGACCACGACGTCTCGGTCTGTCGCTTTTGTGCTACATTCAACAAACGCACTATTAAGCGTCGGGCGGAGTTCGCCCAGCATTATTTTGGAAAAGCATTTAACTATACTATGTCGTCGGATACTCCGACTCCGGTTTTGTCTAAAAAACGCAAAGACAAGGACCGACACTCTAGTTCCGCGGCCTCTACCGACACCACGCCAAAGCCGACTACACTTGGTCTGGTTATCAGCGAGGCGCCTACGCAGCCCCTGATTACCGACGACACATCTTTGGCGGTGTCTCCTGTAACCGAGGTCGCAGGCTCCTCGGCCCACACCCTCACTACAGATACCGAAGCCACGCTTGGCGTTGTAACACAGAATGTGGACAGGTCCACCTCCACTCAAGGTGTCTTCAGACCTTCCTCTGCTTTCTCCATCAAGGCTTTCACCAAGTCTAAAGCTACCATGCACCCTAAGAGACCAGCTACACATGGTCCATCTACAGGCCCCATGCCTAAGAAACAGATGCTTAAAATGGCTGAGGATTTAATTATTCTAATCAGAGGTTCTCAGCCACCTCCGGACAAAAGACCCAGAGTGGAGGAAGATTCCCCCTCCTCTGATCAGGGCTCCATTATTTCAGAGCACTCTGATTATCAGGAACAGTCTTACTCCCCTTTTGAAGACTCTGATGCAGAGGAATCTATTCCTTCTGTATCCCCCCCCTGAGGATTACTCATTTGGTGAAACTCTGCATACCTTAAGGGAACACTTCCACTGGGAAGGCCAGGATTATTCAGATTCCAAGAAACAGCTCAGGGAATTTCTTTTGTTACCCCAGCACAGGCCTCTGGCTATATACCTCCAGTCCTGGTCATCCTAGATGATGTTTACTCGGAGGCCTGCCTTAACCCGGACTCTCTTCCTCCAGCTCCAGTTAAGCCTGACAGCTACTACAGGGTTCCTGACTCACACCAATTTCTGTACAAAAGCCATGCTGCTGACCTAGAAACCATCTCACAGGGGCCCAAGGGAGTTAAGGCCTCCATTGCCAAAAACCCATTGCCTTCCGAGAGAGATTCCAGATCCTTAGAAAGGTGGGGAAAAAAGGTATATACCTCGGCTACCTTATCCATGAGGGCCTTAAACTGTCAGTTTCATATGCTAAAATACCAACAGTTTCTGTTATCTCAATTGAAAAGTAAAATGTCACAACCTGAACAACCAGGCATGAAGGAGCTGCAGGATTTGATGCATAGTGCAGAACACGTGGGTAAACATACCTTACAATGTGGTTTTGATGCTCTAGAGGCCTCATGTAGATCTGCTGTTACAGGCTCAGTCATACGTAGGCATGCCTGGCTCAAGGAACAAGCCTTGCCTGATCATGTCAAAGCTAAATTACTAGACGCCCCTCTTCAAAAGGATGTACTATTTGGGGCAAATGCTGAGGAAGTATTACGGAAAATGGAGGAAAAGGCTAAATCAATGCAAACTGTGAAAGAATTTCTGCAGGTTCAACCCCCACGTTTTAGTAGAAATTGGCCTTCCAAAAACTGGCCCTTTCCTGCCACAGACAGACCCCAAAGAGGCAGATACAGGCGCCCGAGGGGCAGGGGACAAACACAAGGCTCGTACAGAGGCAGACAATGGCAAGCTCCTACACAAAGAGGAGGTGAGGACAACTCCCAATCTTTCAGAAAGCAAAACCAATGACTTTCCCCTTTGCATGCCAACCAGGTCTCAAATGGCAGCCCCCTTAGGAGGAAAGCTGGCACTATTCTCAAAAAATTGGCATATTGTCACAAAGGACAAATGGATCCTGAACATTATAAACAGAGGCTACAAATTCCATTTTCATACCCTTCCAAAAATGAAAGGCATGCCAAACCTGCCACACAATCAAAGGGCAGAGGCACAAAAGCAAATTTCAGATCTTATAAACATGAAAGCTATTCAAGAGGTGCCTACACACGAACAAGGTCAAGGTTTTTATTCCAGGCTATTTCTGGTGCCAAGGAAGGGAAAAGATTGGAGACCTATTTTGGATCTTTCCATCCTAAACACATTCCTACCCGTACCAAAATTCAAGATGCTCACTCTACAGCAACTTCTTCCCATGCTGGGCAAGGAGTCTTGGCTGGTAACATTGGACCTCAAGGAGGCATACCTGCATGTCCCAATCAGACAAAAATGGAGAAGATACCTCAGATTTCTTGCAGGTTCAACCCATTATCAATTCTCTGCATTGCCCTTTGGTTTATCTACTGCGCCCAGAGTATTCACGAAATGGCTGTCATCAGTAATTGCCTACTGCAGACTTCAAGGAATACAAATATACCCTTATTTGGACGACTGCCTGATCCAAGCGGATAGCAAGCACATTCTTCTGAAACATCTGGCTTATGTAATAATGTTATTAAACTCTCTAGGATACACAGTCAACAAAGAGAAATCAAGACTAATACCCTCTCGGAAGATAATTTTCCTAGGTGCCAATTTGGGCACAAACACCCAGATGGCCTACCTCATGCCAGAAAAGCAGGGGCAACTAATTCAATACTTCAGAACTCTGGCAAATTGAACAAGGCTGACTGCAAGGAAAATCCTGCAGGCTCTGGGATTCATGGCATCTTGCATCTTACTAATCCCATGTGCAAAGCTGCATATGAGAAAACTACAATGGTACCTAAAAAACATATGGTCTCAACACAGCCACAGTTTGGAAACAATAATACCACTAGGGCGGCACAGTGGTGCAGTGGTTAACATTGTCACCTCACAGCAAGAGGTTCTCTGGTTCAATTCTCGGCTTGGGTGCCTTCTGTGCGGAGTTTGCATGTTCTCCCTGTGTTCGCGTGGGTTTCCTCCGGGTACTCCGGTTTCCTCCCACATTCCAAAGACATGCATCTGGAGCATTTCTCCCCGGGCCTCCGCTGAAAACAGGCTCTGTGGAACCTAGTCGGACATTCCCGGTCAACAAATGTTAAATAAATAAATAAATAAATAATTCCATGTCTGCAAAAGGAATTTCTGTGGTGGGCTCAAGCATGCCAAACAAACACAGGTCTTCCATTCAGCAAGCCTCAAGCAAATCAAGTCATCACAACAGACGCCTCGGACTACGCCTGGGGGGCGCACATGACAGACCGGTGCATTCAGGGCAAATGGACCCAAAAAGAAAAGCACCTTCACATCAATCAAAAAGAAATTCTAGCAGTGATAAATGCTATTACAGCTTTCAAGGACCTTCTACAACCATGTCAGCTATTGATAAGAACAGACAACACCACAGTTATGTGGTACATAAACAAGCAAGGAGGAACACATTCTTATCCCCTATGCAGACTGGCCATTTCACTTTGGAACATGGCCATGAACTTACATATGGAACTACAAGCACAGTACTTGCCAGGCAAGGAAAACGCGCTGGCAGACAACCTAAGCAGGAATATGACAGATCCACACGAATGGAAGTTGCATCCAAATGTTTTTACAGAAATAATCCAAGAATGGGGAAGGCCAGACATAGATCTCTTTGCCTCCCACAAAAATCATCAATTGACAAAATTCTGCTCAAGGATCTTCCATCCAAAGGCCTGGAGAGTGGACGCTCTCTCTTTCAGTTGGACATCAATGACAGTTTATGCCTTCCCACCTCTTCCTCTGCTGCCCAAAGTCCTATTGAAGACCAGAGCAGACAGACCAAAGATTATCCTCATTGCTCCAGACTGGCCAAGGCAACACTGGTACCCACTCCTGAGGAGCCTGACTCATTCCCCACCATGGACCCTGCCTCTAATGCCTCTTCTTCTGACTCAGCACAGCTTCAAAACTCTTCACAGTCAGCTGAAAACACTCAATCTAGCCGCATGGAAGATCCCTTAGCATCGCAGCAGGCCCTGCTCTCCAAGGAGGTGCAGGATGTCATTTCGGAGGCCAGAAGGCCATCAACTAGAAAAGCTTACTCTGCAAAATGTAAATGTTTTTGTGTTTGGAATGAGAAAAAAGGCCTGAATCCTGGAAAACTGAACTTACCTCAAATACTACAATATTTGGCTGAACTGCTAAGCAGTGGACTTTTGTTCTCCTCCATCAAAATCCATGCCTCAGCCATTTCTGCAGAATACAACACTGACCCACCTTTATTCTCTCACCCTCTATTAAGACAGTTCCTCAGAGGGGCTAAGAATTTAAGACCTCCAGGAAAACAACCAATACCTGCTTGGGATCTTAATTTCATTCTGGAAAAACTGACTTTGCCTCCTTTTGAGCCAGCTGCCTCATCAGATTTACAATATTTGTCCTGGAAAACAGCTTTCCTTCTGGCTATCACTTCAGCTCGTAGAGTTTCAGAACTACAGGCGCTTATGGCTGTCCAACCTTTTATCATCTTCCATCAGGACAGAGTTTCGTTACGTACCAACCCGTCCTTTATGCCTAAAGTGGTATCCAGGGTAGCTTTAAATCAGGCCATACATTTACCTACTTTTTATCCTAATCCTCAAAACAAAGGGGAGAGATTACTGCATTCCTTGGACATCCACAGACAACTGCGTTATTATTTGGGCAGAACAAAGCCTTTCAGAAAATCAGAACAGCTTTTTGTGGCCTATGCGGTAGGAGCTCAAGGAAAGTCAATATCCAAACAGACAATCTCAAAATGGATAGCCCACTGCATACGCTTTTGCTATTCTTTTCATGGCAAAACTGTACCTACAGGCATTAGAACTCATTCTACCAGGGCCACAGCCACCTCTGCAGCCTTCCTCAGAGGGGGGTTTCTACCAAGTATATTTTAGAAGCAGCCATTTGGAGTTCTGTGCATACCTTCTCTAAGCACTACAACCTACCATTATACTCCAAATCTAGAGCAGGCTTTGCCACTGCAGTCTTGCAGGGCATTTTGGCTCCTACTAGCTCCACCGAGTGCCTACCACCCCTTTCTTAGCTTTGGGATTCTACCCATCTGTTATGACTGCAGCTGTATGCATGATGAACATAGTACAGATGTCCTTCAAGAATGCAACTGCAGTCATAACATATGGGGGTTGTCCTGCCTCAGGCAGCCCTCGGTCGTCCGGATTCCAAAGTCTGGGTCCGGCGTCGGCCGGTGTCGCCTCCTCTCCGACGTCAGAACGGCTGGAGTATAAAGGCATCGGCCGACACCATCTTCTTCAGTCTTTCTTGCCGCGCGGTGCTCGAAGCAGAAGCAGTTAGCAAGTGCCGGTCGGTCAGCTCCTGTGTTTTCAGTACCGAAGTCATCTAAAAGCAAAGTACCCCGTTGGGGAACATTTTTTCTTGCCTCAGCCGATGTCAGAACAAATTGAGAAAGTTAATAATTGTTTGTCTTGTGGTAAACAAATACCTCATAAGGACTTCCATTCTTACTGCCTTCCTTGCCTGGGCCCAGACCACGACGTCTCGGCCTGTGCTGCCTGTGCTTGCTTTAATAAGCGCACTCTCAGGCGCCAGGCAGAATTTGCCGAAGACTTTTTCTGTGAATCTTTCGCGTATATCATGCCATCGGATCAACCAACATCTCAACCTACCAAAAAACGAAAGGACCGGGACCGACATCCTCGGCCCGTGTCCACCACCGATACACCTCCTAAACCCTCCGCTAGTTCTTCAGTCCCTTCGGAAGCGGTAATTCAACCGCTCCAGGCCGACGACACAGCGTTAATACGTCCTTCGGTCTCTGAGACCTCTCCGGTGCCGTTGTTGATTTTCCTCTGGAAATCGAAGTTCTAGATCTACCCGACACCATTCCTGTAGACAAGGTTACTCCTGCACGTGGGGCTCCAAGGCCTCCTGTATCCATGTCCATCAAGGCCTTTGCACGTGCTAAGGCCGCCAGCCTGGCCAAGGCCCATCCTAAACCTGCTGCTCAGGCCCCTTCTTCTGATAAACAGATCATGTCTCTTGCTACAGATCTTATTTCTCTTATCAGGGGGTCTCAGCCTCACCCAGACAGAGGTTCTCGGCAACCTGCAGAGAAAAGGCCCAGAACTGAGCAGGCTGACAACCTCTCTTCAGATGAAGCCTCTGGGTATTCTGAGCATTCAGATACCCAAGAAGAATCCTTCCAGGCCTATGAGGACTCTGATGCTGAGGAATCAATTCCCTCTGCCTCCCCTCCAGAGGATTTTTTGTTTGAAGTCCTGCACTCTGAGGGAACATTTTAAATGGCAGGGTCAGGAATTCTCTGATTCCAGGAAAAGGCTACGTACCTTTCTCAAGCTTCCCCAGCACAGACCTTTAGCTATTCCTCCAGTTATGGATGTTTTGGATGATGTTTTCTCTGACTCCAGTGCTAACCCTGATTCTCTCCCCCCTGCTCCTGTCAAGCCAGACAGATATTATAGGGTCCCTGACACTCACAAACATCTCTTTAAGGCCCATTCTGTGGATCTAGAAACTATTTCACAGGGCCCCAAGGGAGTCGCTACTTCCACTGCCAAGAATCCACTGCCAGCGGATAGGGAAGCTAGGTCCCTGGAGAGATGGGGTAAAAAAGTTTATACCTCTACCACCCTAGCCATGAGGTCACTTAACTGCCTTTTTCATATGTTTCAGTACCCGGATTTTTTACTGGATGATTTACACAAAAAGCTAGCCTCTCCTGAGCCTATTGATAGAAAAGCATTACAGGATCATGTACATAACACTCAGCAGGTTAACAATCATTTTCTTCAGTGTGGTTATGATGCATTGGAGGCTTCATGTAGGGCAGCTATGACTGGGGCTGTGATACGTAGACATGCTTGGTTAAAAGATCAGCCATTGCCAGACCATGTTAAAGTAAAGTTGCTTGATGCACCTCTGGAAAAACAGAAGCTTTTTGGTGCTAATGCACAAGATGTGTTGAAATCCATTGAGGAAAAAGCTAAGTCAGTACAGACAGTCCAGGATTTCCTCCAGGTTCAGCCACCCAGATTCAGCGGAAATTGGCCTTCAAAGAAATGGTCCTTCCCAGACTCGGACGAGTTTCAAAGGGAAAAAAACAGGCGTGCCCGAGGTAGAGGGCAATACCGAGGATCCTACAGGGGCCGCCAATGGCAACCTCCAAATCAAAGAAGTGGCGCAGACAGCCCAGCTGCACCACAAGGACAATCACAATGACTTCACTTTCATACCGCCTACAAAGGCTCGAAGAGAAGCACCTTTGGGCGGAAAATTATCCTTATTCTCAAAAAACTGGCATATCTTAACCAAGGACAACTGGATTCTGAATTTAATAGACAAGGGTTACAGATTCCACTTCCATACTTTACCAATAAGACAAGGCATGCCAAACCTGCCACATCATCAAAGGGCAGAGGCACTCACTCAAGTTTCAAAGCTGTTAAGTATAAAAGCAATAGAAAGGGTTCCTCCTCAGGAACAAGGCCAGGGATTTTATTCAAGACTGTTCCTTGTTCCAAGAAAAGAAAACAAATGGAGGCCTATACTGGACTTGTCTACTCTAAATACTTTTCTCATTGTGCCAAAGTTCAAAATGCTGACGTTGCAGAAACTCCTTCCCATGCTGGGCAAGGGGTCTTGGCTGGTCACTCTGGACCTCAAGGAGGCATACCTGCATGTCCCAGTCAGACAAAGCTGCAGAAGATACCTCAGAGTTCTTGCAGGGACAGAGCATTATCAATTCTCAGCATTGCCGTTTGGCTTATCTACTGCGCCCAGAGTGTTCACGAAATGCCTGGCATCAGTAGTGGCACACTGCAGACTCCAGGGGATTCAAATATACCCCTACTTGGACGACTGCCTCATACAAGCAGACAACAAACAAACCTTAATAGCAAACTTGGACTATGTCATTCAGCTACTGCAGGCCTTGGGATACATAGTCAACATTCAGAAATCAAGACTACTGCCATCCCAACAGATTATTTTAATAGGAGCCAAACTGGACACAGAAACTCAAATGGCCTACCTCACAGAGGAAAAACAACAGCAGTTACCAGAGTACTTCAAAGGCCTAGCAAAGCTCTCCCAGCTGACTGCAAGGAAAATCCTGCAGGCCCTGGGGTTCATGGCATCTTGCATTCTTCTGATACCTTTGGCAGGACTTCATATGAGAAAGCTGCAATGGTATTTAAAAAGCTTATGGTCCCAACACAGCCAAAGCCTAGAGGACGTAATCCCACTCATTCCATGTCTGCAAAAAGAATTTTTGTGGTGGGCTTAAGCAAGTCAGTTAAACAAAGGCATGTCTTTCAACAGACCTCAAGCAGGTCAAAAGATTACAACAGATGCCTCAGATCATGGATGGGGGGGCGCACATGGAGGGCAGATGCATTCAAGGTCTATGGACACCAAGGGAAAGACATCTGGCCATAAACCAAAAAGAGATGTTGGCAGTGATACATGCAATCGAGACTTTCGAAAATCACTACAACAAGGGCATTTGCTAATAAGGACAGACAACACCACTGTCATGTGGTATATAAACAAGCAGGGAGGCACTCATTCTTATCCCCTCTGCAGACTAACAATGATTCTCTGGGAAAAATCCCTGAGTCTGAAGATACATTTGCAATCCCAGTTTGTGCCAGGCAAGGAAAATGTACTGGCGGACAAGCTGAGCAGAAATTTCTTGGATCCACACGAATGGATGCTGCATCCTCACATTTTCTCACAAATAACAAAGACATGGGGAAGACCGGACGTAGATCTCTTTGCTTCTCACATGAATCATCACCTGGAAAAGTTCTGCACAAGGACCCACCATCCTCTAGCCTGGAAAACGGATGCTCTCTCCTTCAGCTGGAATTCCCTAAAAATTTATGCATTCCCTCCTCTTCCTCTGCTGACCAAGGTGATACTGAAGATCAAAGCAGAACAACCAACAGGCATTTTGATAGCTCCAGACTGGCCAAGGCAACACTGGTACCCATTGCTGTTGAGCATAACTCGGACCAAACCGTGGCCTCTTCCCCTATGGCCCCTTCTTCTAACACAACACAGTTACAGGCCTGTCCATCAAAACCTGAAAACATTGCATCTGACAGCCTGGAGGTTACCATGACTCCTTCCGCTATCTCTCTTTCCAAAAAAGTTCAAGAGATCTTACTGGAAGCACGCAGACATTCCACCAGAAAAACATATTCAGCCAAGTGGAAGAGATTCAGCATCTGGAATGCCAACAGGGGTCAGGATACAACATTACTGAGTATACCTCAGATATTGGAATACTTGGCAGAAATGTTTCATACTGGACTCTCATACTCTAAGATTCACGCCTCAGCAATCTCAGCAAAATACAATTGTGATCCACCAGTGTTTTCACATCCTTTGCTAAGACAGTTCCTAAGAGGGATAAAGAATATCAAACCTCCCAGAAAACAGCCAGTACCTGCATGGGACCTCAATTTTGTCTTGGAAAAATTAACTCTTCCTCCTTTTGAGCCAGCAGCAACTTCAGAAATGCAATTTCTATCATGGAAAACGTTTTTTCTACTGGCAGTCACATCTGCAAGAAGAGTCGCGGAGATACAGACACTCATGGCAGTACCTCCTTTCCTCATTTTTCATCAGGACAGAGTTTCTCTAAGAACCAATTCTACATTCATGCCAAAAGTAATTTCCAGGGTGTCCCTAAATCAAGCTATTCACCTGCCTACTTTCTTCCCCAATCCGCAAAACAGGGGGGAAAAACTGCTGCATACTTTGGACATACACAGGCAACTACGCTACTACTTGGACAGAACTAAGGCCACCAGAAAGTCTGACCAACTGTTTGTAGCCTATGCTGCTCGAGTACAAGGAAAAGCAATCTCCAAACAAACCATTTCAAAATGGATTGGACACTGCATCAGATTCTGCTATTCTTTCCATGGAAAAGGTGTGCCAGCCAATATTAGGCCACATTCCACCAGTGCTATAGCCACATCCACAGCTTTTCTAAGAGGAGTGGCTACAAAGGACATTTTAGAGGCTGCTACATGGAGCTCCGTGCATACATTTACCAAGCACTACAACCTGCCCTTATACTCCAGATCCCGAGCAGGCTTTGCTTAGGCAGTCCTGCAGGGCATTTTAGCTACACCATCCCTTTCTTAGTTCAATCCACCCCCAGCTTGGCTTTGGTATTCAACCCATATGTTATGACTGCAGTTGCATTCTTGAAGGACATAGTACAGTTTTGTACCTACCATAAATGTAGATGTCCGATAGATATGCAACTGCAGTCGGATTTTCCCACTCTCCTACCCCTCTGCAGCCTTATTTATGGGTCCACTACCCCTATTCCTATTAGCTGGGGGTATCTCCTATGGTGTATCTGTTTATTACTGTTGTGCATGTCTGGAATTGTTTATCCATTCACCAAATTTAGCCTTTTTAGGAGGGCACCTGGCATCTGGGACAAGAAACACTGAAGAAGATGGCGTCGGCCGATGCCTTTATACTCCAGCCGTTCTGACGTCGGAGAGGAGGCGACACCGGCCGACGCCGGACCCAGACTTTGGAATCCGGCCGACCGAGGGCTGCCTGAGGCAGGACAACCCCCATATGTTATGACTGCAGTTGCATATCTATCGGACATCTACATTTATGGTAGGTACAAAACTGTACTTTTTGTACCTACCATAAATGTAGATGTTCGAGTGCTAATACAGCTGCAGTCCAGGTTTCCCTCCCTCCTTCCCCTCTAGGGGTCTTCTTTTATGGTGAATTTGCTTTCGACTACTGGTATTTTATTATATTGCATTGCATTATTACATAATTTTATGTATTGCCTTCTTTCTGGGGGCACCTGACATCTGGGGCAAGAAAAACTGAAGAAAATGGCGTCGGCTGGTTCTTTTATACCCCTGTCGCACTGACGTCAGGGAAGAGGCGACGACAACCGACGCCGGACCTAGACTTTGGAATTCGGCTGACCGAGGACCCGCCTGACGGCAGGAGAACCCATCTGTTATGACTGCAGCTGTATTAGCACTCGAACATCTACATTTATGGTAGGTACAAAACTGTACTTTTTGATTCATTGAAAGCCTCGTGTAGAGCAGCTGTCACAGGGTCTGCAATACGTAGGCATGCTTGGCTGAAAGAACAAGCCTTTCCAGAACATGTCAAAGCAAAGTTATTGGATGCTCCATTGCAGAAAGATGTGTTATTTGGTGTCAAAGCAGAGGAAGTTTTAAAGAAAATGGAAGAAAAGGCAAAATCTATGCAAACAGTTAAAGATTTTTTACAGGTTCAACCTCCTCGTTTCAGCAGAAACTGGCCATCAAAAAACTGGTCCTTTCCTGCATCAGATAGACCCCAAAGAGGTAGGTACAGACACCCAAGGGGCAGAGGCCAGCTACAAGGTTCTTTCAGGCCTAGACAATGGCATACAACAACTCAGAGGTGGAGACGACAGATCTCAACCCTTCAGGAAACAAACACAATGACGTCCCTCTTCGTCTGCCAAGCAAAATTGCCCTGGCAGCACCTTTGGGAGGAAAACTGGCTCTATTTCCACAAAATTGGCACATCATAACAAAGGGCAAATGGGTTCTGGATATTATTACCTGAGGCTACAGATTTCATTTTCACACTTTACTACGGATGAGAGGCATGCCAAATCTGCCTTCAAACCAATGGGCAGAGGCACAAACGCAAATTTCAGCTCTCATGGATATGAAAGCAATTCAAAAGGTACCTACAAAGGAGCAAGGTTAAGGTTTTTACTCAAGACTATTTCTAGTTCCAAGAAATGACAAAGCCTAGAGACCCATTTTAGACCTCTCAATTCTAAACACATACCTGGAGGTACCCAAATTCAAAATGCTCACACTACAGCAGCTTCTTCCCATGCTGGTCAAGGAGTCTTGGCTGGTAACGTTGGACCTCAAAGAGGTATACCTGCATGTCCCTATCAGACAAGATTGCAGAAGATACCTCAGATTTTTGGCAGGTACAACACATTATCAATTCTCTGCATTGCCCTTTGGCTTACTTACTGCACCCAGAGTATTTACGAAATGCCTGGCATCAGTAATTGCATACTGCAGACAATGAGGGATACAAATTTACCCATATGTGGACGACTGCCTGATCGAAGCGGATAGCAAGGACATTCTATTACAGCATCTGGCATTTGTAACAAAGCTGTTCAGTTGCCTAGGGTACACAGTAAACAAATAGAAGTCAAAGCTAATACCCTCGCAACAGATAATATTCCTGGGTGCCAGCTTAAATACAACTGCCCAGATGGCTTATCTCATGCCAGACAAACAAAAATAATTGACTCAATACTTCAACAAGATGGCAACTTTTACCCAGCTCACTGCAAGGAAAATCCTGTAGGCATTGGGGTTCATGGCATCCTGCATTCAGCTAATCTCATATGCAAAGCTGCATTTCTACTTTATTGTATATTTATATTTATTTATATTTCTACTGCCTCTCATTCCCTGCCTTCAGAAAGAGTTCCTATGGTGGGCTCAAGCATGTCAAATAAACAAGGGTCTTCCTTTTGTCTTACTTCCAGCAAACCAAACTGACAACAGATTCTTCAGATTACGCCTGGGGAGCACACATGGCAGGACAGTGCATACAGGGCAAATTGTCTGCAAAACAAATGCATCTTCACATCTACCAAAAGGAGATGCTAGCTGTGTAAAATGCACTGACAGCCTTCAAGGACCTCTTGCATCCAGGACAACTACTAATAAGGACAGACAACACCACAATCTTGTGGTACATAAACAAACAGGGAGGAACGCACTCCTACCCTTTATGCAGACAGACAATGACCTTGTGGAACATTGCATTGAATTACCAAGTACATCTACAAGCACAATTCCTCCCAGGAAAGGAAAACATATTGGCAGACGAATTAAGCAGAAATATGGCAGAGCCTCACGAGTGGAGACTACACCCACAAGTATTTTCAATGATAAATCAAAGGTGGGGACGCCCAGACATAGATCTATTTGCCTACCCTAACAGCTGCCAACTACAGAAATTTTGCACAAGGACTTATCACTCCCTAGCCTGGAAAGTGGACGCCCTATCATTCAGTTGGACAGCATTGACAGTCTATGCCTTCCCACCACTACCTCTATTGACCAAGGTATTATTGAAAGTCAAATTAGACAGACCACAAATGATCCTCATTGCTCCGGACTGGCCACGCCAGCACTGGTACCCATTACTAAGGAACTTGACTCACAGCCCTCCATGGATCGTGCCTCAATTCCCACTTCTGTTGACTCAGAAAAACTCTCAGATCCTTCACAGCCAACTCAGAACTCTAAATTTAGCTGCATGGAGAATACCTTGAAATATCAATCAACACTTCTCTCAAAGGACGTCCTGAATGTCATTTTGGAGGCCAGGAGGCCCAGCACCAGAAAAACTTATTCAGACAAATGGAAAAGATTTTGTGCATGGAACCAGGCTAAAGGACAAAATCCTGGGATACCAAACACTGCTCAAATACTGCAATACTTAACTGAGATGCTACACAAAGGCCTTTCTTTCTCATCCATTAAGATCCCTGCTTCAGCTATTTCAGCTCAATGTAATATGGATCCTCCCATTTTCTTGCACCCTTTATTAAGGCAGTTTCTCAGAGGGGCTAAGAACATAAGACCCCCCAGAAAACCACCAACGCCAGCTTGGGACCTCTACTTCGTTTTAGAAAAATTAACACTGCCTCCTTTCGAACCAGCCTTCTCAGCAGAACTACAATACTTGTCATGGAAAACAGCTCTGCTGCTTGCTATTATTTCAGCACGCAGGGTCTCAGAACTACAGGCACTTATGGCAGTGGAACCTTTCATCATTTTCCATCAGGACAGAGTCTCTTTACGAACTAACCCTACCTTCATGCCAAATGTAGGTATCCAGTGTGGCTTTGAATCGGACCATTCATTTACCCACCTTTTATCCAAACCCCCAGAATAAAGGAGAAAGACTCCTTCACTCTTTGGACATTCACAGACAGCTTTGTTACTATTTAGATAAGACAAAGACCTTTAGAAAAACTGACCAACTCTTTGTCTCCTATGCTGCAGGTTTACAAGGAAAGGCTATTTCAAAACAGACCATCTCCAAATGAATAGCACATTGTATCCGCTTTTGCTACTTGCACCATGGGAAAGCAGTGCCTGTTTAATATTAGGTCCCATTCCACCAGGGCTACAGCAACCTCAGCAGCTTTTCTCAGAGGGGTTCCAACCAAGGACATTCTGGAGGCAGCTAATTGGAGTTCAGTGCACACCTTCACCAAGCACAAGCACCTTCCTTTATACTCAAAAACCAGAGCTGGATTTGCTACTGCAGGGCATCCTAGCTTCGTCTAACCCAGTTTAGTACCAGCCACCCATCCATAGCTTTGGGATTCAACCCAAGTGTGATGACTGCAGCAGTATAACACGATCAACGTAGTACAGATGTTCATTTTGCATACAGCTGCAGTAATTACAGATGGGTTATCCTGCTGTCAGGCGGGTCCTCGGTCGGCCGAATTCCAAAGTCTAGGTCTGGCGTCGGTTGTCGTCGCTTCTTCCCTGATGTCAGTGTGGCAGGGGTATAAAAGAGGCAGCCGACGCCATTTTCTTCAGTCTTTCTTGCTGCGCGGTGCCCGAAGCAGAAGCAGTTCGCAAGTGCCGGTCGGCCAGCTCCTGAGATTTACGAAAGTATTTCAGCCGAAATCTTCTTTAAAGCTAAGTACCCCACTGGGGAAACTTTTCTTGCCTCAGACCGATGTCAGACAAAGTTAATAATTGCATTTCTTGTGGGAAGCAAATACCGCATAAGGATTTTCACTCTTTCTGTATACCTTGCTTAGGGCCAGACCACGACGTCTCGGCCTGCCGTTTTTGTGCTAGGTTCAACGAGCGCACTATTAAGCGCCGGGCGGAGTTCGCCCTTCATTATTTTGGCAAAAAATTTAATTATATCATGATATCGGATACACCGACACCAGTTTTAAGCAAAAGACGCAAAGACAAATACCGACATCCGAGGCCTGCACCGAGTACTGAAACCACGCTTAGGCTGACTACCGGTTCTCAGTGAGGCGCCTACGCAGCCCTTGACTACCAATGAAATTATTTTACCGGTGACTTCAGTACCCGAGGTCGCAGGCTCCTCTGTCTCCATTCCCACTGCAGATACCGACGCCACTCTTGGCGGGGAAACCTGATAATTTAGTGAGGCCTGCCATTTCTGAAGGTGTCTTCAGGCCTTCCACCTTCTCTATTAAATCCTTCACTAAATCTAAAGCTGCCATGAAACTAAAAAACAGGGTCCTCAGACCTCCTCTCAAGGCCCCATGCCTAAAAAGCAGATGCTTAAAATGGCTGAGGATTTGATAATTCTCATCAGGGGTTCTCAACCCCCCTCTGACAAAAGACCCAGATTGGAGGAAGACTACCCTTCCTCAGACCAGGCTTCTATTACCTCAGACTATTCTGAGGACCAGGATTTTGCCTATTCCCCTTTTGAAGACTCTGATGCTGAGGAGTCTATTCCCTCGGTCTCCCCCCTTGAGGACTACTCTTTTGGGGAAATCCTGCATACATTGAGGGAGCACTTCCACTGGGAAGGCCATAGGCTTGCCACCCCTCCGTTTTTTTCCCGGACTATCCGGAAATCAAACTGATTCTCCGGTAGTCCGGAAAACATTGTACAAACTCCGGTATTCTGTTTCAAAAAGGAAACAGACTATCGGAGTTTGTAAATCGGCTGGTTTACTATGCTTTTTACAGAAAAGCATAGTAAATCAGCCAAAAGCAGGCGGCGGGAACGAAAAAAGAGGGCGTTCCCGTTGAGTGATGTTGTCGTGACATCACAAAATAGGAGGTTTGTTGGCGGGAGAGGGGGTTGGGATGGGCGGGGTTACTGGTGACGCTAGGGGCGTGGCTTTTCTCCATTTTTAGCCGTGAAGGAAGGTGGCAACCCTAGAAGGCCAAGATTACTCAGATTCCAAGAAAAGGCTCAGGGAATTTCTACTGCTCCCCCAGCATAGGCCCCTGGCTATCCCTCCTGTTTTAGATATTTTGGATGATGTGTACGCAGAAGCCAGTCTGAATCCAGATTCTTTACCTCCAGCCTCTGTTAAACCAGACAGGTATTACCGGGTTCCTGATTCTCACCAGTTCCTTTATAAAAGCCATACTGCTGACCCAGAAACAATTTCACAGGGTCCCAAGGGAATAAAGGCCTCTACTGCTAAAAACCCTTTACCTTCAGAGAGAGATTCCAGAGCATTAGAAAGGTGGGGGAAAAAGGTGTATGCATCTGCCACTTTGACCATGAGGGCATTAAACTGTCAATTTCATATGTTAAAGTACCAACAGTTTTTGTTATCTCAGCTGAAAAGCAAAATGACACAAACAGAACAACCAGATTTGAAAAAGTTGCAGGATTTGTTGCATGGAACAGAGCAAGTGGGTAAACACACCTTGCAGTGTGGTTTTGATGCTTTAGAGGCCTCATGTAGAGCTGCTGTCACGGGGTCTGTTATACGTAGACATGCTTGGCTCAAAGAGCAGACCTTACCAGATCATGTCAAAGCAAAGTTATTAGATGCACCACTTCAAAAAGATGTATTGTTTGGTGTTAAAGCTGAGGAGGTACTAAAGAAAATGGAGGAAAAAGCAAAATCTATGCAAACAGTGAAAGATTTCTTGCAGGTTTAGCCTCCACGCTTCAGCAGAAACTGGCCTTCAAAAAATTGGTCCTTTCCAGCCACAGACAGACCTCAAAGGGGCAGATACAGACGCCCAAGGGGTAGAGGACAACCACAAGGATCGTACAGAGCTAGACAGTGGCAAGCACCATTCCCAAGAGGTGGAGAAGATAGATCGCAGTCATTTAGAAAACAGACACAATGACTTCCCCTTATGCCTGCCAAACAAAGCTTTAATGGCAGCACCTTTGGGCGGAAAACTGGCATTATTTTCAAAAAACTGGCACATTGTTACAAAAGACAAATGGATTCTGGACATTATAGACAGAGGCTACAGGTTCCACTTTCACACCCTTCCAAAAATGAGAGGCTTGCCAAATCTGCCACAAAATTAAAGGGCAGAGGCACAAAGACAAATTTCCGCTCTCATGGATATGAAAGCCATTCAAGGGGTACCTGCAAAAGAACAAGGTCAAGGTTTTTATTCCAGACTATTCCTGGTACCAAGGAAGGACAAAGATTGGAGACGCATCTTAGACCTATCCATCCTAAACACATATCTACATGTGCCAAAATTCAAGATGCTCACATTACAGCAGCTTCTTCCCATGCTTGGCAAGGAGTCTTGGCTGGTAACATTGGACCTCAAGTAGGCATACCTGCATGTCCCTATCAGACAAGATTGCAGAAGATACCTCAGATTTCTTGCAGGTTCAACCCATTACCAATTCTCTGCATTGCCCTTTGGCTCATCTACTGCGCCCAGAGTGTTTACGAAATGCCTGGCATCAGTAATTGCCTTCTGCAGACAACAAGGAATACAAATCTACCCATATCCGGACGACTGCCTGATCCAAGCGGACAGCAAGGACATTCTATTGCAGCATCTGGCGTTTGTAATAAAACTGTTCAACTACCTGTTATACACAGTGAACAAAAAGAAATCAAAACTAATACCTTCTCAACAGATAATTTTCCTGGGTGCCAGCTTAAATACAACCACCCAGATGGCCTACCTCATGCCAGAGAAACAAGGGCAACTGTCTCAATACTTCAACAAAATGGCAACTGTCACCAGACTAACTGCAAGGAAAATCCTGCAGGCTCTGGGATTCATGGCATCTTGCATCCTACTACTACCATGTGCAAAGCTGCATATGAGGAAATTGCTATGGTACCTAAAAAACTTATGGTCTCATCACAGCCATAGCTTGGAAACAGTTATACCACTCATTCCATGCCTTCGAAAGGAATTTTTGTGGTGGGCTCAAGCATGCCAAAGAAATACAGGTCTCCCTTTCTGTGTACCTCAACGGATGCCTCAGACTACGCCTGGGGAGCACACATGGCAGATCAGTGCATTCAGGGAAAATGGCCCCAAATAGAGAAGCACCTACACATCAACCAAAAGGAGATGCTAGCCGTGCAAAATGCTCTTATGACCTTCAAAGACCTGCTGCATCCAGGCCAGCTATTGTTAAGGACAAGACAACACCACAGTCATGTGGTACATAAACAAACAGGGGGGAACTCATTCATACCCCTTGTGCAGGCAAGCCATGACTCTATGGAACACAGCACTGGAATTGCAAATTCAACTACAGACACAATTCCTGCCAGGGAAGGAAAACACACTGGCAGACAACTTAAGCAGAAATATGACAGACCCACACGAATGGAAGTTGCATCCTCAAGTCTTCTCAAAGATAACTCAGGCATGGGGACAGCCAGACATAGATCTATTTGCTACCCACAGAAATTACCAGTTGGAAAAATTTTGTTCAAGGACCTATCATCCACAGGCCTGGAAAGTGGACGCACTCTCTTTCAATTGGACAACATTGACAGTCTATGCCTTCCCGCCTCCTCCTCTACTGACCAAAGTTCTATTAAAAGCCAGAGCAGAGAGGCCACAAATGATTCTCATTGCTCCAGACTGGCTACGACAACACTGGTGTCCTCTCCTAAAGAGCCTGACACACTCCCCACCATGGATCCTACCTCTAGTCCCTCTTCTGTTGTCCCAGCACAACTACAAAATCCTTCACAGCCAGCTCAAAACCCTAAATCTAGCTGCATGGAGAATACCTTAATTTCCCAACAAACTCTCCTCTCCAAGGAGGTGCAGGATGTCATCTTGGAGGCCACAAGATTCTCTAATAGAAAAGCCTACTCCGCCAAATGGAAACAATTTTGTTCCTGGAATCAAGAAAAGGGCCAGAATCCTTGGGTAATAAATATACCTCAAGTTTTACAGTACCTGGCTGAGATGTTAAACAGTGGCCTTTCCTTCTCCTCCATCAAGATCCACGCTTCAGCCATTTCTGCACAGTACAATACAGATCCTCCTTTATTCTCACATCCTCTATTAAGGCAGTTCCTCAGAGGGGCAAAAAATATAAAACCCCCACGGAAACCACCAGTCCCAGCTTGGGACCTCAACTTCATATTGGAAAAACTGACCCTGCCTCCCTTTGGGCCGGCTTCTTCAACAGAGCTACAATACTTGTCATGGAAAACAGCCTTCCTTCTGGCTATTACCTCAGCATGCAGGTTTTCCGAACTACAGGCCCTCATGGCTGTGCAACCATTCATCATTTTCCATCAGGACAGAGTTTCCTTACGAACCAACCCTACCTTCATGCCAAAGGTAGTATCCAGTGTAGTTTTGAATCAGACTATTCATTTACCTGCCTGTTATCCAAATCCACAGAACAAAGGGGAGAGACTACTACATTCCTTGGACATTCACAGACAGCTTTGTTATTACTTGGACAGAACAAAGCCATTCAGGAAATCTGAGCAGCTTTTTGTGTCCTATGCTACAGGTGCTCAAGGAAAGGCTATTTCCAAACAGACCATTTCAAAATGGATAGCCCACTGCATACACTTTTGTTATCCATTTCATGGAAAATCTGTGCCTGTATACATCAGATCCCACTCCACCAGGGCTACAGCTACCTCTGCAGTTTTCCTCAGGGGGGTCCCTACCAAGGACATTTTGGAAGCAGCTACTTGGAGTTCAGTGCACACTTTCTACAAGCACTATCACCTTCCACTATACTCAAAATCTAGAGTGGGCTTTGCCACAGCAGTTCTGCAGGGCATCCTCGCCCCTCCTAGTTCCACTAAGTGCCTACCACCTTTACTTAGCTTTGGGATTCTACCCATCTGTAATGACTGCAGCTGTATGCACGATGAACATAGTACAGTTTTGTACCTACCATAAATGTAGATGTTCGAGTGCTCATACAGCTGCAGTCCAGGTTACCCTCCCTCCATCCCCTCTTAGGACAGGCCTTATGACAAACACCTCTATCATACAACCTATTTGGGGGTATTCTTTTATGGTGTATTTGCTTGCAACTACTGATGTTCTTCATTCCACATTGCTGCAGTCCTAACCATTGGGTAGTCCGCTGTCCAGTCGGCCCGAATACCAAAGTATATGGCTGACGTGTGTCAAGGCGCATTAGACTGATGTCAGGACGTCAGGGTACTAATGCGCATGACCGACGTCATATCCTCAGTCTTTTTTGCCGCATGGTCCGATGCAGAAGCAGTTTTGCGAGTGCAGGTTGGCGTTCTGAAATTTTCTGAAGTCGGAGTTTCAGACCGAATCAAAGTTGGCTAAGTACCCGTTGGGAACATTTTGGTTTTTTCTTGCCTCAGTATTTAACCGGATGTCAGAAAAAGTGAATAACTGTATTTCTTGTGTGAAACAGATACCTCATAGGGATTACCATACCTTGTGTATACCTTGTTTAGAGCCTGAGCACGGCGTTGTTGGATGCCGCTCTTGTGCTAGATTTAACAAACGCACTATTAAGAGAAGGTTAGACTGTGCCAGGTTAGTGTTTGGGAAGCGTTG
The DNA here is from genome assembly GCF_019279795.1 of Protopterus annectens. Taxonomy (NCBI): domain Eukaryota; kingdom Metazoa; phylum Chordata; order Ceratodontiformes; family Protopteridae; genus Protopterus; species Protopterus annectens. The sequence continues at coordinate 1,437,797,894 of NC_056744.1, read as the reverse complement.
TAATTATAAAATGCCGTCGGATGCTCCGGCCCGCTTCGTCAAAAGCGCCAAGGACAAAGCAGCAAAGCCTAGAGTGGAAGAACCGGCAGTCCCGGACGTCGGTTCTTTAGAAACTCAGTGGAGCGGAGGTTTTGCCAGGAGTTTCTTTGGAGTCTCAGGCTGAGACTTTACTGTTACAGGATGTGTCCTCTCAGGAGGTAGGCCAGGCTGAAGGGGCTTCTCAGGTAGCTGTTCTTCCCTCTCTTCCTAAGGTGGTTAGAGCCTCCCCTTCTGTTTCCAAGGCTTCCTTGAGAGGCAGGCCAGGTTTAACTTCAGTGGGGGGTTCTCCGAGCACTTCAGGTTCTTTGCCTAAGAAACATATGCTTAAAATGGCAGAGGATTTGATTACTATGATTAGAGGTTCTATGCCCCCTCCTGATAAGAGGCCTAGGGTGGATCCTGAGTTTGAGAGTTTTGAACAGTGTTCGGAGGCTTCTGAGTCTTCGGCTGAAGACTTGCAGGAGTATCCTCCTTATTCTGATTCTGATGTGGATGATTCCACTCCTTCAGCTTCTCCTCCTGAGAATTTTTCATTTTCAGAGACTCTGCATTCCATGAGGGAGCATTTTAAATGGGAAGGCCAAGATTTCTCTGATTCCAGGAAGAGGCTTAGGGAATTCTTGTTTTTACCCCAGCATAGGCCTTTAGCTATACCTCCTGTTCTGAATGTGGTGGAAGATGTTTTTGCAGAGGCTTCCCTGAACCCTGATTCTTTGCCTCCTGCCCCAGTTAAACCTGATAGGTACTATAGGGTGCCTGAAGCTCATAAGTATCTTTTTAAGAGTCCTAGGGCTGACCCGGAAACTGTTTCTCAGGGGCCTAAAGGTGTTAAGGCTTCTGTGGTTAAAAATCCTGTTCCTCCTGATAAAGAGGCAAGGGCTTTGGATAGATGGGGAAAGAAAGTGTATACTTCTTCCACTTTAGCCATGAGGGCGTTGAATTGTCAGTTTCACATGTTAAAATATCAAAATTACCTCCTTTCACAATTGAAATCTAAGGTGGATGCTCTGGCGGAAGGTATTGAGTGTAAAGAGTTGCAGGATTTAGTTCATGTGTCTGAACAAGTGGGTAAGCATTCATTGCAATGTGGTTTTGATGCTGTGCAGGCCTCCTCGAGGGTGGCTGCCACTGGTTCTGTTCTTCGCAGGCACGCCTGGTTGATGGGATCAGAATTTAGCTGAGCATGTTAAGACAAGGATTTTGGATGCTCCTTTACAGTCTGATGTGTTGTTTGGTTCGCCTGTGGAAGCAGTTTTAAAGAAAATGGAGGACAAGGCTAAGTCTATGCAAACTGTTAAAGATTTTTTGCAGGTGCAGCCTCCGAAGTTTAGTAGAAATTGGCCTACTAAGGGATGGACATATCCTGCTTATGATTCCCAGTCTAGGGGTAGGTCTGGACGTGGTAGGGGCAGAGTTCAAGGTTCTTTTAGGCCTAGAACAGGGAGTTCGCCTGCTCAGACTTCTGGTGAGGGCAGGGGTCAGTCCTTTCGTAAACAGACCCAATGACCTGCCTTTTCAGCTGCCAGTACATTCTCGTCTGGCAGCACCTTTGGGAGGAAGACTGTCTCTTTTCAAAGAAAATTGGGATTTGATTACTCAAGACAGATGGGTTTTGGATATCATTCACCACGGTTACAAGTTTTATTTCCATACCTTGCCCCCTTTCAAAGGCATGCCAGACATTCCTCCTCCACAAAGAAAGGAGGCTCACAAGCAAATTTCTCTGTTACTCCAAATAGGGGCCATTCAGCCAGTCCCTGTGCCAGAAAGGGGCCTAGGATTTTATTCTCGTCTGCTCCTAGTACCGAAGAAGGGGAACACGTGGAGACCAATTTTGGATTTATCAATTCTCAACACTTATCTGGACATTCCCAAGTTCAAAATGTTGACGTTACAACAGCTTTTACCTCTGCTGGGCAAAGATCACTGGATGGTAACTTTAGATCTCAAGGAAGCTTACCTTCATGTGCCTATAAGACTAAGTTGCAGAAAGTATCTGCGTTTTCGAGCTGGAAATTCTCATTATCAGTTCTCTGCATTGCCCTTTGGCTTATCTACTGCCAGAGTATTTACAAAGGTTCTGGCTCCAGTGATAGCTTACTTCAGGCTAAAAGGAATTCAAATCTATCCTTACTTGGGCGACTGCCTGATTCTGGCTCAACAAAAGGAAGACCTTCTACAGCATTTGGTATATGTCATAGCTGTGCTAAGATGCCTAGGGTATTCTGTGAGCGAAATAAAGTCCAGTCTAGTACCCTCTCAAGACATGTGCTTTCTGGGTGTGAGACTGAATACAGCAGCCCAGATGGCCTTTTAACCCCGGACAAACAAAAGAATCTTTCCAGTTACTTCCATCAACTATCTCTTCAGTCCGGGCTGACTGCAAGGACAGTCCTTCAAGCCTTAGGGTTCATGGCATCTTGTATTCTGGTGCTTCCCAATGCCAAACTGCATATGAGGAAGCTGCAATGGTATCTCAAAATGTATGGACACAGCACTGCCAGGATTTGGACACTGTCATTCAAATAATACCTTGCATTCAAAAGGAATTTTTGTGGTGGGCTCAGGAATGTCACCTAAACAAGGGACTCTCTGTGACCCGGCCAGAGGCGAGTCAGATTCTAACGACAGATGCCTCAGACATTGCTTGGGGAGCTCATCTAAATGGAAAGTGGATACAAGACAAGTGGCCTGCCAGACTACAGCATCTACATATCAACATGAAGGAGATGTTAGCAGTCCAGTTTGCATTAATGGCTTTCAAGGAGTTACTTCTTCCAGGGCAAGTGTTGATTCTAACAGACAACACAACTGTCATGTGGTACATCAACAAACAAGCCGGAACACATTCTTATCCTCTATGCAGGCAAGCAATGATTTTATGGGAGACTGCGCTCTGCTTGCAACTAACTCTTCAGGCAAGGTTTCTGCCGGAGCACAGAACTCCTTAGCAGATGTGTTAAGCAGACAAATCATGGATCCCCACGAGTGGAAACTGGATCTTCATGTATTTCGGAAATTGACAGTGTCATGGGGAACTCCAGACATAGATCTGTTCGCTTCTCCACTAAACCACCAGCTGCCAAAGTTTTGCACAAAGGGGTTTCATCACACAGCTTGGAAAGTGGATGCTCTTTCTTTCAGTTGGAAAAATCTTCATGTGTATGCCTTTCCACCTCTGCCTCTTCTCCCAAAGGTGCTCCTAAAGGTCAGACAAGACAAGCCAAGGATGATTTTAATAGCTCCAGATTGGCCTCGGCAACACTGGTACCCACTACTGAGGAGTCTGGTAAGGAAGCCTCCATGGCCTTTACCTCTGATTCCACACCTGTTATCTCAGAAGGACGGTCACCTGCTCAATGTCAAGCTTCACTCTCTTCATCTAACAGCCTGGCATATTCTGTTTTGAAACACAGCAGGTCTCAACTTCCTCAACAAGTTTTAAATGTGATTATGGAAGCCAGGCGACCTAGTACAAGAAAAGTGTACGCAGAAAAATGGAAGAGATTTTTATTTTGGAGTGCAGCAAAGAATTTGGAGATTTCTGAGCCTAATTTGAGTGTGGCTCTTCAATATCTTACTGAGTTATTGGACAAAGGTTTGTCTTTCTCTTCCATTAAGATTCATGCTGCAGCAATTTCAGCTCACTATGATTGTGACCCACCATTGTTTTCGCATCCTTTGTTCAAGCAGTTTCTTAGAGGGGCAAAGAATATAAGACCCCAAGAGCTCCTACTCCTGCTTGGGATCTCAATTTTGTGTTGGAGAAACTTACTCTACAACCTTTTGAGCCTGCGGCTACTGCTGAATTGAAATACTTGTCATGGAAGACTGCTTTTTTGTTGGCTATTACTTCTGCAAGAAGGGTTTCTGAATTGCAGGCCCTTACGGCAGTAGAGCCTTTTTTGATTTTCCATAAGGATAGGGTATCATTACGTCCTAATCCTTCTTTTATGCCTAAGGTGGTTTCTAGTGTGGCTTTAAACCAAACTATTCATTTGCCTACTTTCTATGCAGATCCCCAAAATAAGGGGGAAAAGATTTTGCACACTTTAGATGTACACAGGCAGTTGCGTTATTATTTAAGCAGGACTAAGGATTTCAGGCAGTCTCAGCAGTTGTTTCTTTTGCTTTGAGTTCTCAGGGCAAGCCTGTGTCTAAACAAACTATTTCTAAGTGGATTGGGTTTTGCATTACATTTTGTTATTCCCATCATGGCAAGGAGATTCCAGCTGGGATTAGGCCTCATTCCACTAGGGCTACTGCCACTTCAACAGCATTTCTAAGGGGGGTGGCAACTAAGGAGATTTTGGAGGCAGCTACTTGGAGTTCAGTGCATACTTTCTCTAAGCATTACCACCTTCCTCTCTACTCTAAATCTAGGGCTGGTTTTGCCACAGCTATTTTGCAAGGCATGTTGACAGCTCCTGCTTCCTTATGATTTGCCAGCCTCCCTTACCTCTGCTTTGGGATTCTACCCAATGGTTAGGACTGCAGCAGTGTGGAATGAAGAACATAGTACAGTTTTGTACCTACCATAAATGTAGATGTTCGAGGATCCACATTGCTGCAGTCCAATTTACCCTCCCTCCTTCCCCTCTGTGTTTAGGGGTGGTGGTGTGGGTTGGGCTATACTCTTGTAATTTTGTATATATTGTACATATTTTGGGTGCAGGAGTTTTTGGTGTTTTTTGGTTTGGGCCTTGTCTTTTTAGGGTCTTCTGACATCTGGGGCAAGAAAAGACTGAGGATATGACGTCGGTCATGCGCATTAGTACCCTGACGTCCTGACATCAGTCTAATGCGCCTTGACCGACGTCAGCCATATACTTTGGTATTCGGGCCGACTGGACAGCGGACTACCCAATGGTTAGGACTGCAGCAATGTGGATCCTCGAACATCTACATTTATGGTAGGTACAAAACTGTACTTTTTTGATTTATCTACATTGCATGTTTGCATAATATTATGTTTTGCCTTCCTGCTGGGGACACCTGACATCTGGGGCAAGAAAAACTGAAGAAAATGGCGTCGGCTGCCTCTTTTATACCCCTGCCGCACTGACGTCAGGGAAGAAGCGACGACAACCGACGCCGGACCTAGACTTTGGAATTCGGCCTACCTAGGGACCCGCCTGACGGCAGGATAACCCATCTGTAATGACTGCAGCTGTATGAGCACTCGAACATCTACATTTATGGTAGGTACAAAACTGTACTTTTTGTACCTACCATAAATGTAGATGTTCGTGTGTTCATACTGCTGCAGTCCAGGTTACCCTCCCTCCATCCCCTCTACATACCAGGGTGTTAGTTATAACTCCATGTTCATCAGTCAATTGGATGCATGTCTATATGGTGTATTTGCTAACAGCTAGTACTATTGTTTATCTACCAAGGTATTTTTACATAGTTTTTGTATTGCCTTCCTATTTGGGGGCACCTGACATCTGGGGCAAGAAAAACTGAAGAAAATGGAGTTGGCTGCCTCTTTTATACCCCTGTCGCACTGACGTCAGGGAAGAAGCGATGACAACTGACGCCGGACCAAGACTTTGGAATTCGGGCCTTCTGCAGAACCGCCTGACGGCAGGATAACCCAAGTGTGATGACTGCAGCAGTATGAACACTAGAACATCTACATTTATGGTAGGTACAAAACTGTACTTTAGTAACCCTAGACTTAAAAGAGGCATACCTACATATCCCAATAAGGAAATCATGCATAAGATACCTCCGCTTAAAAGCAGGGATGTCCTTCAAGGATGCATCTGCAGTCCTTACAAATGGGTTGTCCTGTCGTCAGGCAGCCCTTCGGTCGGCCGGATTCCAAAGTGTGGGTCTGGCTTCGGCTGGTGTCGCACTCACCCGACGTCATCTCTGCTGGTCTTCGGGTATAAAGGCATCAGCCGACGCCATTTTCCTCAGTCTTTCTTGCCGCGTGGCGCCCAAAGCAGAAGCTGTTCGCAAGTGCCGGTCGGTCAGATCCAGAGATTACTACTACCGAATACTACTTTGAAGACTTCTAAAAAGCTAAGTACCCCGTTGGGGACTCTTTCTTGCCTCAGCCGATGTCAGAAAAAGTAAATAACTGTTTAACTTGTGGGAAACAAATACCTCATAAAGATTTCCACTCTTACTGTTTACCTTGTTTAGGCCCAGACCACGACGTAGCAGCTTGTTTAGCCTGTGCCTCCTTCAACCGACGAACGCTTAGGCGTCGGTCGGAATTTGCTGAACGGATTTTCGGCTCAGATTTTGCGTACATTATGCCGTCGGATCCTCCGACTACACAAATTGTTAAGAAACGCAAAGAGAAGGACCGACACTCGCGGTCCGCGGTTTGACGAAACCAGGGTTAAGCAAACCGCGAGTGTCTCTGTTTCGGCCGAAACCGAGAAAACGGTTCAATCCTCAGCCGAATCCATGACTACTACCGAGGCCCCTTCTACTCTAGTTGAATCGGCCACTGAAGTTTTGCCTACCAATGTGGTTTCTCAAGAATTATCGGATACCATCCCTTTGGATGTCTCTACACCAGCACGTGGTGCTGCTAGGCCTCCTGCAGCCATGTCTATAAAGGCCTTTGCCAGGGCTAAAGCAGCCAAATCTGCTAAATCTGTGCCTGTTAAGCCCCCCTCTCACAGGCCCAGCTCCAGTTCCCAAATGCTTACTCTGGCAGAGGATCTCATCTCTTTAATAAGGGGATCCCAATCTCACCCAGACAGGGCCTCTCAACCTTCAGAAAAAAGACCTAGAGCAGAGCACCCTGAGACAGTGTCCTCAGATGACTCTTCTGATGATACAGACAATACAGACCATCCTGAGGCTCCTTATTCTACATATGAAGATTCCGATGCTGAAGAATCTATTCCTTCTGCCTCTCCACCAGAGGAATTTTCCTTTGGGGAAACCTTACATGCCATGAGAGAGCAATTCCAATGGCAAGGACAAGATTTCTCAGATTCAAGAAAAAGGCTTAGGACCTTTTTACACTTACCACAACATAGGCCCTTAGCTATACCTCCAGTTCTCCCTGTAGTGGATGATGCTTTTAATGATGTTTGCAGTGCTCCAGATACTTTACCTCCAGCCCCTACTAAACCCGATAGGTTTTACAGGGTTCCGGACACTCATCACCACTTATACAAGGCTCCGCTTGCAGATCCTGAGACTATTTCCCTGGGTCCTAAGGCAGTAGCTGCGACCTCAGCAAAAAAACCCCTCCCTTCTGATAGGGAATCCAGGTCATTAGAGAGATGGGGTAAAAAAGTATACACCTCTGCTACTCTCTCAGCTAGAGCTTTGAACTGTCAGTTTCATATGATCCAATACCAAGAGTTTATGCTTGATCAGTTAACTAAGAAACTGTCTTCTGATGATTCCTTAGATAAGAAATATGTTCTAGAAATGGTCAATAACATACAGCAGGTTAGTAACCATTCTTTAAAATGTGGCTATGATGCACTGGAGGCTTCATTTAGATCAGCCATGACTGGTACAGTTATAAGAAGGCATGCATGGTTGAAAGAACAGGTCTTACCGGATCATGTTAAAGCAAAGCTTCTAGATGCTCCTATGGATAAGGCCAGTCTATTTGGTTCTCCTGCCCAACAAGTAATGAAGAAAATGGAAGAGAAGGCAAAATCTGTACAAACAGTTAAAGATTTCTTACAGGTTCAGCCCCCAAGGTTTAGCAGGAACTGGCCTTCCAAAAATTGGTCCTTTCCAGACTCCTCTAAATCTCAGAGAGGCAGGAATAGACGTTCCAGAGGCAGAAATCAATCCAGAGGAGGTGCCTACAGGGGACGCCAGTGGCAAGGCAATAACCAACGAGGCACAGAGTCTACCACTGCCTCTACAACACAATCACAGTGACTTGACTCTGACACCGCCCACCAGGGAACAGATAGCAGCACCCTTAGGCGGAAAGTTAGCCTTATTTTCAAAAAACTGGCACTATATCACAAGAGACAAGTGGATTTTGCAAATTATAGATCAAGGCTACAGGTTTCATTTCCACACCTTACCAGTAAAAAGAGGAATGCCAAACCTACCACCAAATGAGAAGACAGAAGCTCTAAAACAAATAACTCAATTGACAAAAATGAGAGCTGTAGAAAGGGTACCACCCACAGAACAGGGCAAGGGATTTTACTCCAGACTCTTCCTAGTACCAAGAAAAGAGAAAAGTTGGAGGCCTATTCTCGACCTGTCCGCTTTAAACACATTCATCATTGTTCCAAAATTCAAAATGCTGACCCTACAGCAACTTCTTCCCATGCTGGGCAAGGAGTGTTGGCTGGTAACTCTAGATCTCAAGGAGGCATACCTGCACGTCCCCATACGACCAAATTGCAGAAGATACCTCAGATTTCTTGCAGGATCAGAGCATTATCAATTCTCAGCATTGCCCTTTGGCTTATCTACTGCCCAGAGTATTCACGAAATGCCTGGCATCAGTAATCGCTCATTGCAGGCTTCAGGGAATCCAAATTTATCCATACCTGGACGACTGCCTGATACAAGCGGACAACCAAAACAAGCTGACACAAGACTTACAAAGGGTCATTTGCTTACTACAAGCCCTGGGATACACAGTCAATTTAAAAAAGTCAAGACTGATACCATCCCAAACAAGAACATTCTTGGGTGCAAAATTGGACACAGTAAAACAGATGGCATTCTTAACTGCGGAAAAACAAGAACAACTTCCTCTTTACTTCCTGGCATTAACAAAACAGGACAAACTAACAGCAAGGAAAGTACTGCAGGCCCTGGGCTTCATGGCCTCCTGCATAATACTGGTCCCCCATGCCAGACTGCATATGAGAAAGCTACAGTGGTACCTGAAGAATCTATGGTCTCAACACAAGCACAGCTTAGAAACCGAAATACCACTAATCCCATGCCTGAAACAAGACTTCCTATGGTGGGCTCAGGCATGCCAGTCAAATCCAGGCTTGTCCTTCCACAACAGACAAGCAAGCCAAACCATCACAACGGACGCCTCAGACCTCGGTTGGGGGGCCCACATGCTGGACCACTGCATTCAAGGCTTATGGACTCCAGATCAGCTACACCTGCACATAAATCAAAAGAAATGCTGGCAGTAAAACTAGCAATCCAGAATTTCAGACCATTCCTCAAAGAAGGCCAATTGATGATAAGGACAGACAACACCACTGTCATGTGGTACATCAACAAACAGGGAGGCACTCATTCATACCCCCTATGCCGAATGGCTCTGGACCTATGGAATATGGCTCTGAGCTACAACATTCAGTTACAGGCAATATTTGTACCAGGAAAAGAAAACATCCTAGCAGACATGTTAAGCAGAACTACCTTGGATGCTCACGAATGGATGGTACACCCGGACATCTTCAAGACCATCACAAAGAAATGGGGGATACCACAAATAGACCTATTTGCATCCCCACTCAATCACCAGCTCAAGAAATTCTGCACAAGGATATACCACCCACTTGCTTGGAAGGTGGACTCTCTATCCTTCAGTTGGAAAGGCCTGACAGCATATGCATTTCCACCTCTTCCTTTGATGCACAAGGTACTACTGAAAATCAAAGAGGAACGTCCAAGGATAATTCTGATAGCTCCAAATTGGCCAAGGCAACATTGGTATCCATTACTGAGGACCATGTCTCGGGGGGGAAACGTGGACACTACCCCTGATTCCTAGTTGTTAACTCAGAGCAACTACAACATCCTGCATCCCAACCTGAAAACTCTGCAACTAACTGCCTGGAACATTGCATAAGAGCAACTAACCCAGACTTATCTCAAAGGGTTAAAGACATCATCCTTGAGGCCCGCAGACCTTCAACAAGAAGGAACTATGCAGGAAAATGGAAAAGATTTGTCATTTGGAGTACTGAAAGAGGGAAAGATGTGTCAAAGGTAGATATTGCCAACATCCTGGAGTATTTGGCAGAGCTTCTCCATACAGGCCTGTCCTACTCCTCCATCAAGATACATGCATCAGCTATTTCTGCAGAATACAGCTTTGATCCCCCTGTTTTCTCTCACCCTCTACTTAGACAGTTCCTGAGAGGAATTAAGAATGTAAAACCTCCTAGGAAACCACCATTACCAGCATGGGACTTGAACTTTGTGCTAGAAAAATTGACACTCCCTCCATTGAACCAGCAGCAACAGCAGATCTTCAACACCTATCCTGGAAAACTGCTTTCCTACTGGCAATTACTTCAGCAAGAAGGGTTTCAGAACTACAGGCTTTAATGGCAGTACAACCCTTCCTAATCTTCCATCAAGATAGAGTATCCATGAGAACTAATCCTACATTCATGCCTAAGGTGATATCCAGAGTGTCTCTAAACCAGGCGATCCACCTACCTACCTTCTTTCCCAATCCACAGAACAGGGGGGAAAGACTCCTGCATACCTTGGATGTACATAGACAGTTGCGCTACTACCTGGACAGAACCAAGGGCAATAGAAAAACAGACCAGCTTTTAGTAGCCTATGCAACAGGAAGGGAAGGAAAAGCAATTTCCAAACAAACAATCTCCAAGTGGATAGGAAATTGCATACGATTCTGTTACTCCTACCATGGAAAGCAAATTCCACAGAACATAAGGCCTCATTCTACAAGGGCTACTGCCACTACCACAGCTTTCTTACGAGGAGTGGCTACCAAGGACATTATTGAGGCGGCTACTTGGACCTCCGTGCATACATTTGCCAAGCATTATAACTTACCTCTATACTCCAGATCCCGAGCAGGGTTCGCCACTGCTGTCTTACAAGGGATCCTAACTACACCATAATTCTTCTACCTCCTCGCCTAGTTTGGCTATGGTATTCTACCCATTTGTAAGGACTGCAGATGCATCCTTGAAGGACATAGTACAGTTTTGTACCTACCATAAATGTAGATGTCCGAACAGGATAGCATCTGCAGTCAGGATTACCCTCCTTCCCCTCTGCGGTACTCCTAGGGTATTTGCCCTCCTTATAGCTAGCTAGGGGGGGATATCTTATGGTGTATTTGTTTGTATATATGTACATACATGCTTATTTTTGTATTTGCCTTCTACTTTTTGGAAACATTGGCATTTTCCCAAAATTTAGTTTTCCAAGAGGGCAACTGGCATCTGGGGCAAGAAACACTGAGGAAAATGGTGTCGGCTGATGCCTTTATACCCGAAGACCAGCAGAGATGACGTCGGGTGAGTGCGACACCAGCCGAAGCCAGACCCAGACTTTGGAATCCGGCCGACCGAAGGGCTGCCTGACGACAGGACAACCCATTTGTAAGGACTGCAGATGCTATCCTGTTCGGACATCTACATTTATGGTAGGTACAAAACTGTACTTTTTTGCATTACCAATTCTCTGCACTGCCCTTTGGCTTATCTACTGCAGACAAAGAAATTCAAATTTGTCCTTATCTGGACGATTGTCTCATTCAAGCAGAGGACAAAAGGGCACTGTACTTCAACATCTGGCATTTGTAAAAAGGCATCTAGCATGCTTTAGGGTACACCATAAATGAAAAGAAATCACAACTGGTACCCTCTCAAATTACTTTCCTGGGTGCAAGCTTGAATACAACTGCCCAGATGGCTTACCTCACACCAGACAAAGGCAATTGACAATATATTTCAAACAAATGGCAACAAAAACCCAGTTATCTGCAAGACAAATTCTGTAGGTTTTGGGATTCTTGGCATCATGCATTCTACTAATTCCATATGCAAGACTTCATATGAGGAAACTTCAATGGTACCTAAAAAGTTTATGGAGTCAACATTGTCACAGCCTGGAAACAATGATTCCTCTCATTCTCTGCCTACAACAGGAGTTTCTTTGGTGGGCAGAGACATGTCACCAAAGCAAGGGACTGTCATTCACTCTAAGCCCTGCCACCCAAGCACTAACTACAGACTCATCAGACTATGGTTGGAGGGCCCACCTGGCAGGGAGATGCATTCAGGGCAAATGGAGCCCAAACCAACTGCATCTGCATATCAACCAGAAAGAAATGCTAGCTGTTCAGAATGCTCTGACCGCCTTCAACGACTTACTTCATTTAGGACAATTACTGATAAAGACTGACAACACCACAGTTATGTGGGACATAAACAAGCAGGGGGGGCACACATTCCTACCCCCTTTGCAGACTAGAGGCTTTGTGGAACACAGCCTTGACTTACCGAATACATCTTCAAGCTCAATTCCTGCCAGGAAAGCAAAACACTCTGGCAGACGCCCTAAGCAGAAATCTTATGGACCCTCACGAATGGAAACTGGTTCCACAAATCTTCAGCATGTTAACACAGAAATGGGGGGCCCAGACATAGTTTTGGGGAGAGGCAAATAGATTTATCAGTTGGACAAATTCTGCACAAGAACTCATCACAAAAAAGCATGGAAAGTGGATGCTCTATCCTTCAGCTTTAAAAAACTATCAGTCTATGCCTTTCCCCCTCTGCCTCTACTCTCCAAGGTCTTACTAAATGTCAGACAGGAAAAACCAAAAATGATCCTAATTGCTTCGGACTGGTCTTGCCAGAACTGGTACCCGCTTCTAAGGAATATGTTGCACCTTCCTCCGTGGTACTTGCCTCAAACACCTCATTTTCTGTCTCAGCAGAACTATCAAATTCTGCACACTCAACTTCAAAGTCTGAATCTTGCAGCATGGCTAATCAACTAATTATTCAAACCACATCTCTCAGTGAATCTGTGATGGATGTCATTTTAGAAGCCAGAAGGCCTAGTACTAGAAAATCTTATGCTGATAAATGGAAGAGATTCTGTGCTTGGAGCCAAGCACAAGGAATAGACACAGCAAAGCCCAATATTCATCAGATTTTACAATGTTTAGCTGAGATGCTTGACAAGGGCCTATCTTTTTCTTCAATAAAAATCCATGCCTCTACCATCTCTGCTCATTACAACACAGAGCCTCTCCTCTTTTCTCATCCACAGCTTAAACAGTATCTCAGAGGGGCCAAAAATTTAAGGCCTCCCAGGAGAGCACCAACTCCTGTATGGGACCTTAATTTTGTGCTGGAAAACTCACCCTGCCTCCTTTTGAACCAGCAGCTACTGCTGATATAAAATTTCTATCTTGCAAGACAGCTTTTCTTTTGGCAGTCACTTCAGCAGTAAGGGTTTCAGAACTACAGGCTCTCATGGCAGTGGAGCCTTTCATTATATTTTACCCAGGCAGGGTGGCCCCCAGCATCAATCCTTCTTTTATGCCTAAGGTGGTATCCAGTGTGGCTTTTAACCAGACCATTTACCTACCAACTTTTTTCCGAAATCCGCAGAACAAAGGGGAGCGGATTCTGCATTCATTGGATGTACACAGCCAACTAAGATTCTACTTAAATAGGACCAAATCTCTAAGAATGTCTGAGCAACTACTTGTAGCATTTGTTGCAGGATCAGAGGGGAAGGCTATATCAAAGCAGACTATTTCTAAATGGATAAGCCACTGCATTCAATTCTGCTATATTTGCACCATGGTAAACCTGTGCCCATGGGAATCGGATCCCATTCCACCAGGGCTGCCTCTACTTCAGCAGCTTTTCTCAGAGGGGTCCCAACCAAAGACATTCTAGAAGCTGCTACTTGGAGCTCTGTTCATACGTTCACAAAGCATTATCATTTACCTCTCTTCTCTAAATCCAGGGCAGGTTTTACTACTGAAGTCCTGCAGGTCCTTATAGCTGCTCCTAATGCTGTTTAGTTCCATCCTGCCATCTATAGCTTTCGGATTCTACCCAAATGTGATGACTGCAACAGTGAAACATGAAGAACATAGTACAGTTGTGTACACTTACCATAAATGTAGATGTTCAAGTGTATTCACTGTTGCAGTCCAGGTTATCCACCCACCATCCCCCTTTCTATACCTTTTCTTTCCTTCACTATACTCGAAAGCCTTTGTGGTGTATTTGCTTTTAGTTGAAGGTAAATGTTATGTTTCTAAGGTCCATTTATACATTTACTGTTTATATATTTTTGCTCCCCATTTGGTGGGCACCTGACATGTGGGGCAATAAAATCTGATTAAAATGGTATCGGCTTCATGTTTTTATACCCCTGACGGCTTGACGTCATGCAGGAGGAGACCGTAACCGACGCCGGACCCAAGACTTTGTTATTTTGGCCAATTGTGGGCAATCTGCCAGCAGATTACCCAAATGTAATGACTGCAACAGTGAATACACTCGGAACATCTACATTTATGGCAAGTATACACAACTGTAGTTTCTCCAGAATCTTTCACTGAAGACACAGACTTGAGGACAATGGCTCCCCTAGATCCTCCTCAGAAGACATTATCTTCAGTAAGAGCCTCTAATTGATGAAGCAGATAAGGTGGATGGGCCACCCATAACCTTTCTCCAAATATCTGTGTTCCTGGAAACCTTTCGTTCCAACTCAGCATCGTCCTCAGTGGTACCACCCATTGACTCGCTGATGGATCTTGTGGCTCGGTGGGCATGGAAGGAACCTGATATGGTGGTATCCATTTTCTAGAAATCTGACAGGAGTTTGGAGGCACCAAAAGAGAGAAAGCTTTGCAGCTAAGGTCCACCAGTTGATTCGATGGTGTAAGTGGCAGTCACAAAAAAAGAAGCTATCTGAGGAAAGTCCCTCAGTCCATCCCCATAACAGGGAGTCCAGGACTGTGGACTGGTTTGGGAAATGGACATATGCTTCAGTGACTTTCTGTTTAGAGCACTGAATTGCTTAGCCCAGGTCACCAGATTTCAAAGAGACCTGACCAAGGAGCATTCCAGGTTTCTCTCAAGTAAACTGCCTGCAGATGTTCAGAAGGCTGTGGACTCTCAGCTTTCTACCCTTCAGTCTACTCACAACGTAGCCATGTGACTGCTTTTTAACTCAGCTGATGGCACAGCTAGTGCAGCAGGTACTGGCATCACCATGCATTAGCACACCTGGATGCGTCATTGTGATTTTGCAGAAAGCTTTAAGACTTCCTTCATTAATGCCCTGTTTGATAGATTCGTTCTAGTGGACCAAAAGTAAGACAGTCTAACCAGAATTCAGCATGGTAGTAAAACTCTCTTTTAAGTGGGAATCTGTTTTTAATTATAAGTAAGTGGAGGAGTCAGACCCCTGGAACTGAACAGCTTCAGAGTCGGTGCCGAGGTCAGATCCAATTGGATCTGACAACCTATGGTTGAACTGGATGAAAATCAGACAACATGGATCTATCATTAAGGTAAGTTCATAACTTTCGTATAACCTACTTAGTAAAGGCAGAATTTAGTTAGTTGTGGTTCAAAGGGTGGCCCGAAGAGAACAGACTAAAAATGTGGAATTAGTGTAATTGGCCATCCTCTTCCATTAGAAACTAAAAATGAATGGCGTAGGATGAAAGAAGAGTAATGGGAAAATGAGTCAATAGCTACTGGAAAATTATCGTGTTTGGTTAGATGCAGTAAGATAGCAGTACTTATTAAAGTTCCTTGATGAGGAGATTTGTGTTTTTTACTGCCATGTTACTTTATTTTGATATAGCTGCTGGTTGGAAAAATAAAATAAAATTTCACTGAACAGTGCTAAATTTTTCAAATAGCAGCATTTGTAGTCAGAACAGAGAACCAGATGTCAAAAGTTGCTGTAGTGTAGTGTAGGCGGTCAGCTCATATGTCCTTGCTGTCCCATTCCTCAAACATAAGTACATTCCTAAAAGAATATGAAGGCGTTTTGGGGGAGACATTACAACACCATGTGGAAAAACTTCCCTTATTGCTTCCCTATACATATGAGTTATTACTGCAGCTAAAGATAATATGATTCATAGCATTTTATGTTAATGACTGCATTATCTATTCAGAATTAAACAAATACTTTCTGAAGCATTCTCACATTGACCAAATGAAATGCACAGTAATTCATGTTTGTGACTGTAGTGTCCAGTAGCGTGTCTCAGAGCTGCTGGCAAATGTGTGGAGTGGATGTGGACATTCTTGTATGCTTACATGGAACTAAACATCTGGGGTATATGGCAGCTAATAGGGCATCCGTGCTGTGAGCCTTACTTATGGAACCTAGAGCCTTATACATGAGAGAAGGGAGGGAGCAGATACGCTTCCTTCCTTACATTACTGTATGAAATCAAATACGTTCTCTGTGTTTGCTTAGAACTGTGTATTCTGCTATTTTTATAGTCTGGCCGGAGCTCAATGGATATGTTTCCCAGTGCAGATGGTATCTGTTAAGAGGTGCAGTTCGGGCATAAGAGGGGACTGGGAACACACATTTTGGGAATTTCTTCTGTTATATTGTATAAACCTGTCAAACTTAATTTTTTTGAGCACAGGTTTTATAGTGAGAGTGGAGAGTGCTCTCAATAGACATTCCACTGTGTATAATGGGATCTGTCAAAATATTTTTATGTGGCTTCGAAAGTTTGAGTGGACTGGCTTCATCTTGCCCAAAATTTGACACCCATTTTACTTTGTGGTG
The DNA here is from genome assembly GCF_019279795.1 of Protopterus annectens. NCBI lineage: Eukaryota > Metazoa > Chordata > Ceratodontiformes > Protopteridae > Protopterus > Protopterus annectens. The sequence continues at coordinate 1,437,781,355 of NC_056744.1, read as the reverse complement.
GTAGGAACATTGCGTTGCACTCGCAACAGGGCACACCTGATATTTCCACCATGCATTTCTAATTTATAATTTTCCCTAAAGTTTGAGACAATGATTCCATCTATAGTTTTGTAGTAGTGTACACTCTAGAATGCTCATGTAGAGTAGCTGACTTCATTTGCTTGCATCATGTGAGGAAGAGCTTAAGCCACCTTTTGAAATAGCCAGTTAGGTTTGGAATGGTGTAATCTTTGTGTGTCCCTTTTCACTAGATTTAAATTGTGCTGCAATCAATCCATCCCAAAGTGGCAGTTTTACAGTAAGTGCGTAACAACTGAGTACTCCGGATCCCCCACTCTCAATTCCACTGTATACATATACCTACTGTATGGCCACTCTAGTTGTAAATGAGTAATCCTAGTAGCAAAGGGGTCTGCAGAGAAAACTTGCCTTTTATCAGACTAATATCTGATTACCAAAATGTCTGCTATTTGGCATTCATTTGAGCAACATTGTGTTTCTTAACATCTTGAAAAGACGTTCGGAGATGTCTGTAGTTTGCAGTGAAGAAATATTAAATTAATATATAAGCTGTTTAATAAGCATTAAATGTACAGATATACCAAATGTACTTTAAAAATTATGTACATGAGCAGGGGAGCAAAGTGGTTTTGAAAATGTATTTAAAGTGTATGTTGAGCAACAAAATATGTAACATTTTATCTGACCTTCTCATTTATTTCTAGAGCTACTAATGTGCAGAAAAAACTTGCATTTCATATGAATTTAAGTAAAGCCATATTGTCACATCTTTAAATTCATGTATAGAATAAACTAATAATACAAATGCTTGAGGCAATATATTGATTTATCTGGTATGAAACATTCTTCTAAAATGTCTGATTTTTTATTTACAGGGCAAATTTAGTCCTTGTCCAAGAACTTTTAGACAGAGCAGCTCAGGGTCGTGCTTACGGCAATCTAGGAAACACACATTATCTTTTAGGAAATTTCAGGAAAGCTGTGTGGTACCATGAGCAGGTAAGGCATTATGCCAACATTTTAAAGACCTGCTAGGAAAGTGATTGTGGTAGCAAGAGCTGATTGCATGTTTTAGGTATTATCTTCACTGTGTAAATGTCAGAACTAAGTTTCGATGGGGTGGGGGGATGAAAGGTATATGCCCTCAATTGCCATTACCTTTCACAGACATTGAAGTATTATAGTAAGAACATTTTATTTGGTCATATTTTCATGAATATAAGTCGTCTTCTGGAATAAATATTTTGAATTACAACCACGGAATGTAGCACTGATGGGTGATACTTAGAAGTTTTTGCAATTATATTTCACTCCCGATGCATCTTACTATTGATGCTTGTGTAATGTGGTCAGCCATATCTTGCTATATTAAGCAGCAAAAGACTGTCTATCCCTTTTAGTCAGAATTGTTAGTTAAATAAAGTTATTTGCCACTGCTTTGTGTCATAATACGTTTCTAAATGTGTAGTTACTCTTCTTTTGGTTTTAATGTATGAATGTCATGTGAGTAGTCTATTGTGACTTTTATTTTGGTGTGACTTTCCCAAGGCTTCCTTCACAATATCTTTTATTTTATGTATTTAGTATTTGATCTGATGTCATTTTCATTCGTTCCTCAATGAATGGGTTCGGATCTATTCTCTGATCTGACTCAGCTAGTTGCTGTAGATTCTAGGATCTGACTCTTTCACCTTCCTTACCCATAATGCTCCTGACCACTGTATTACCTCAGATGTCATTTGCCGCTCTATAGGTTCTGATGGGATTGTGATTTGTTGAGCTTGTGGGTTTTAGTGAGTTTAAAAATGTATTTTTCGTGTCTTTAAATCTTATCTCCTAGTTGCTATTAGTAGTTCCTTTACCTTACCTAGCTTTTCTAGCTACCAGTCTTAAGAATTTTCCCTAGTAATCTTCATTACCATTGTTGGTATCCTTTCTTCCTCTTTTACATCACTTCGAGGTATTTTCTAGCTGTACCATTTTTGGTATAAATCTTTTCTGTTACCGTTGTTAAAAAAATGTTTCTTTTTCTCCCTTGTTTGTAGGCTTTCTACCTTGTGTTGTTCTATGGTATGGCTGAAAATCCTACTGGATATAAAAAGTGCACTTCCTGTGGGCTTAAGACCCCCAACTCCGATGCCTGCAGGGAGTGCGTCTATTGTCTAGGTCTAGCACACTTGGATACCTCCTGCTCCATTTGTAAAGCATTTAATACCAGGGCCATTAGTGATGGGAGGTACAAGCTTGTTCTAAAAGGCCTCCTTCCAGCTTCTGCTCCTTCATCTCGTACTTCAACATCAGGGGCTCAAACCCCCTATCGTAAATCTAAGGAGCCCAGGGAGCACCGAAAACCATCCCCACATGGTCTCCTAAGTTAGTGCTTCCTTTTGAGCCCCCTAAAAAGATTTCAAAGTGTTCGGATCCGACTTCTACTTTTACCAGATATTCTTTGTGTTTCACTATTGCAGTCATTACATTTGGGTAATCTGCTGTCAGGTTGCCCTCAGTCTGCCTGAATTCCAAAGTCTTGGGTCCTGCGCCGGTTGCGGTCTCCTCTTCCATGATGTCCGGTCATCAGGGGTATAAAACATGCAGACGACGCCATTTTCTTTAGTCTTTCTTGCTGCGTGGTGCCCGAAACAGAAGCATTTTGCAAGTGCCGGTTGGCCGACTACTGAAATATTCGAGTTTGAGTTTCAGAACTAAAGTCTTCAATAAAGCCAAGTACCCCGTTGGGGAAACTTTTTTCTTGCACCATACCAATGTCAGAAAAAGTTAATAATTGTATTACTTGTGGGAAGCAAATACCTCATAAGGATTTCCATTTATACTGTATTCCTTGCCTAGGCCCTGATCACAATGTGCCTGGCTGTCAGTTTTGTGCTAGATTTAACCAACGCACTATTAAGCGTCTGTATATTTTTGCCTCAAAGTATTTTGGAAACAGATTTAATTACCCAGAAATGTCGTCGAATAGCAATCTGGCTATCGGAGTACACAAAAAACGCAAAGAAAAGGACAGAGAAAGGCAATCGAGATCCAAAACAGACGAAGCTTTGTCTAAGCCAGTCGCCGGTTCACCGGTACTCAGTGAGGTGCTTTCGCAGCCCCTGATACCCGCTACCTCAGAGTCACAGGCCTCTATCGACACCCATGTGGAGTACGGCATGCCTCAAGATACTCAATGTATTGGACCGACGGATGTATCTCTCTCGGAAGGGTCCGGAGCCGCTGAGCAGGCATCAGCTTCTGAGGGTGTTTTCAGACCTCAACTTTTGTATATCAAACCGACGACAGCTGCAAAACCAAAGACAAAAGCAACTTCTAAAACTAAAAAACCGACGCATGAGCCACATGCACAGGCTTCTATGCCTAAAAAACAGATTATCGAAATGGCTGAAGACCTTATTACCTTGATCAGGGGTACCCATCCCCCTCCAGATAAGAGGCCTAGGCAAGACACTGATTAAGAATCTTCAGATCAGGTTTCTGTTTCTTCTGTTTCCTCTTCTGATCAGGAATTATCTATACTTCCCTATGAGGATTCTGATGCAGAGGAGTCCATACCATCTGCATCTCCTCATAAGGATTATTCATTTGGAGAAACCTTGCATACTTTGAGGGAGCATTTTCACTGGGAGAGTCAAGATTTCTCAGAATCAAAAAAATAGGCTCAGGAATTTCTTTCCTCTCCCTCAGCACAGGCCTTTAGCCATTCCCCCTGTTTTAGACATCGTGGATGATTTTTTTTCGGAGTCGAGCTTGACCTCTGACTCCTTACCTCCGGCTTACAGTAAGTCTGACAGGTATTACAGGGTCCCTGACTCACATAAATTTTTATTTAGAAACCCTGCTGCTGATCCTGAAACTATTTCACAGGGTCCAAAGGGAGTTAAGGTCTCAACAGCTAAAAATCCTACCCCCTCTGACAGAGATTCAAGAGCACTGGACAGATGGGAAAAAAAGGTTTATACATCTGCAACCTTGGCAGTCAGGGTCTTAAACTGTCAATTTCAAATGCTTAAGTATCAACAACATGTTATGGGATTGCTGAAACAGAAAATGATGTTGATTTCTGAATGTGAAGAAAATAAAGAATTGCAGGAATTATTGCATGCAGCTGAAAGGTTGGAAAGCATACTTTGCAATGTGGTTTTGATTCCTTAGAGGCCTCCTGCAGGGCCACAATCACTGGATCTGTGATTAGGAGGCATGCCTGGCTAAAAGAAGAAAATTTGCCTGATCATGTTAAGGCTGAATTGCTAGATGCTCCTTTACAGCATGATACTCTGTTTGGTATTAAGGTAGAAGAGGTTTTAAAGAAAATGGAAGACCAAGCTAAGTCTATGCAAACTGTTAGACTTCTTACAAGTGCAGCCACCAAGATTCAGTAGACACTGGCCTACAAAAAATTGATCCTTTTCTGTGTCAGACAGAGCTCAAAGGGGCAAATCCAGACGCCCTAAGGGTTTCCAGATACCAGGTGCAAGATTCATACAGGCCAAAGCAATGAGGCGCTTCTACCACCAAATCTGGAGCAGATAAAGCGCAAACCTACAGAAAACAGTCCCAATGACTTCCCTCTGCCTACACCAAGCACTTATGTTTTGGCAGCACCCTTCTGGGAAAATTGGCACTTTTTGCTCAAAATTAGCAGTTAATAACCCAGGACAAGTGGGTACTAAACATAGCATCACAGGGATACAGATTCCATTTCCACACTCTGCCAATGAGAAATGGTTGGCCAGATCTGCCAAACAATCCATGGGCAGAGGCACAGAAACAGGTTACGTCCCTCATGGAGATGGGGGCCATTCAGCCAGTACCAGAACAGGAAAAAGGACAAGGTTTATACTCAAGATTGTTCTTGGTACCCAGAACGGTCAAGGCCTTGCGGCCAATACTGGATTTATCGATTTTGAACACATACCTGGACATTAAAATTCAAAATGCTGACTTTACAGCAGCTTCTGCCCATGCTGGGCAAGAATGCTTGGCTGGTGACATTAGACCTAAAAGAGGCATACCTGCATGTTCCAATAAGACAACCATGCAGAAGATACCTCAGATTCAAGGCTGGCTTAATGCATTACCAGTTCTCTACACTGCCCTTTGGCTTATCTACTGCTCCCAGGGTCTTTACAAAGTGCCTGGCACCAGTAATTGCATTTTCAGACAATGAAGTATACAAATATACCCTTACTTGGACGACTGTCTCATTCAAGCAGAGATCAAGGACATTCTTCTTTGACACCTGGCGTTTGTGAAAAGGCTTCTAACGTGCCTAGGGTACGCAATAAATGAAAAGAAATCAGAACTGGTACCCACTCAAAAGGTAGCATTCCATGGTGCAAACTTGAATACAACTGCCCAGATGGCTTACCTCACGCCAGACAAGCAAAGGCAACTGACTACTTACTTCAAACTGATGGCAACAAAAAAACAGTTATCTGCAAGACAAATTCTGTAGGCTTTGGGCTTCATGGCATCCTGCATTTCACTAATTTCATATGAAGACTGCATATGAGGAAACTTCAATGGTACCTAAAAAATTTACAGAGTCAACATTCTCACAGTCTGGAAACAATGATTCCTCTCATTCCCTGCCTACAACAGGAGTTTCTATGGTGGGCAAAGGCATGCCACCAAAACATGGGACGGGCCTTCACTCTACCCCCTGCCAGCCAAACCTTAGCAATAGACTCATCAGATTATGCCTGGGGGAGCCCACATGGCAGGACGATGCATTCAGGACATATGGACCCCAAAACAAATGCATCTACATATCAACCAGAAAGAGATGCTAGCTGTTCAAAATGCCCTAACAAACCTTCAAGGACTTAATTCATCCAGGACAACTACTGACAAAGATGGACAACACTATGGTCATGTGATATATAAATAAGCAAGGGGGCACACACTCTTTTTACCCCCTTTGCAGATTAGCCATGGCACTGTGGGGCACAGCTTTGACCTACCGAATACATCTTCAAGCTCAATTCCTGCTAGGAAAGCAAAATACTCTGGCAGACGATTTAAGCAGAAACCTTATGGATCCCCACGAGTGGAAACTAAATCCACAAGTCTTCAGCATGATAACAGAGAAATGGGGGAGCCCAGACATAGATCTATTTGCCTGTCCTCAAAATTATCAATTGAAAAGATTCGGCACAAGGACTTATCACAGACAAGCATGGAAAGTGGATGCCCTATCCTTCAGTTGGAAAAAACTATCAGTTTACTCTTTTCCTCCTCTGCCTCTTCTTCCCAAGGTCCTCCTAAAAGTCAGGCAAGAAAAACCAAAGATGATACTGATTGCCCCATACTGGCCACGCCAATACTGGTACCCAATCCTAAGGAACTTGTCTCAATACCCAGCTTGGACCTTATCTCAAGGACCTCAACTACTGTCCCAGCAAAACAATCTGATTTTGCACAATCAACTCCAGACACTGAACCTGGCAGCATGGCTGATCATGTAGTTATACAAACAACACCTCTCAGTAAAGCTGTGATGGATGTCATTTTGAAAGCCAGAAGGACTAGTACTAGAAAATCTTATGCTGATAAATGGAAGAGATTCTTTGCTTGGAATCAAGCACAAGGAACTGATACAGCAGAACCAAACATTCCTAAGATATTACAATACTTAACTGAGATGCCTGACAAAGGCCTATCTTTCTCATCAATTAAAATCCATGCCTCTGCAATTTCAGCTAACTACAATACAGAGCTACTAATCTTTTCTCATCCTTTACTAAAGCAGTATGTTAGAGGAGCCAAAAATTTAAGGCCTCCTAGAAGATCACCATTACCTGCATGGGACCTCAATTATGTGTTGGAAAAGCTCACCCTGCCCCCATTTGAGCCAGCTGCTACTGCTGATATAAAGTTCTTATCATGGAAAACAGCTCTGCTACTAGCAATTACTTCAGCAAGAAGATTTTCAGAGCTACAGGCCCTCATGGATGTAGAGTCTTTTATCATATTTTACCCAGACAGGGTGTCTCTGAGGACAAATCCTACATTTAGACCTAAGGTGGTTTCCAGTGTGGCTCTTAACCAAACAATTCATCTGCCAACCTTTTATCCAAATCCGCAGAACAAGGGGGAGAGAATTCTGCATTCCTTGGACGTATACAGACAGTTAAGATTCTACTTGAGCAGGCCTAAAGCTCTAAGAAAAACTGAGCAATTACTAGTGACATATGCTGCAGGATCAGAAGAAAAGGCTATTTCAAAGCAGGCAGTTTCAAAAGTGGATAAGCCACTGCATCCATTTCTGCTACTTACACCATGGTAAACCTGTGCCCAAGGGCATTAGGTCTCATTCCACCAGAGCTGCAGCTACTTCAGCAGCCTTTCTCAGAGGAGTACCAACCAAAGACATTTTAGAAGCTGCTACTTGGAGTTCTGTTCACACCTTTACAAAACATTATCATTTGCCTCTCTACTCTAAGTCCAGGGCAGACTTTGCCACTTCAGTTCTGCAGGGCCTTATAGCCACACCTAATGCTGTTTAGCTCCAGCCTCCCAACCGTAGCTTTGGGATTCTACCCAAATGTAATGACTACAACAGTGAAACACGAAGAACATAGTACAGTTGTGTACACTTGCCATAAATGTAGATGTTAGAATGTATTCACTGTTGCAGTCCAGGTTACCCACCCGCCATCCCCCTGTCATTCTGGAGTTTATCTTTCCTTCTCTATCTTCTTCAATCTATGTGGTGTATTTGCTTGTAGATGAAGGTAAAGTTTATATTGATGCATGTATATATACATATATATAGTTTTGCTACCTTTTTGGGGGCACCTGACATCTGGGGCAAGAAAAACTAAAGAAAATTATGTCTGCTGCATGTTTTATACTTTTGACGACCTGACGTCATGGAAGAGGAGATAGCAACCGACACAGGACCCAAGACTTTGGAATTCAGGCCGAATGAGGGCAACCTGCCAGCAGATTACCCAAATGTAATGACTGCAACAGTGAATACACTCTAACATCTACATTTATGGTAAGCGTACACAACTGTACTTTCTCCGCTGCTCCATAGTCCAAGGTTTTCCCCGTAGCCAGTATCCCTAAGGTTGAGGTGTATTTTCCTTTAGGAGACCCCTAAATAGTATTCCAGACCATTTTCCACTTCTTCCTCCGTTAGGTCCTTCAGAAGTCTTTCTGAGGCAGTGGTGGATAGAATAAGATTCCTCAGAACACAGATCTAGATGGGGATCTTGCTGGCTCCATTTCCCATCAGATCCATGAGCCTTCAACCTTTTTTCCAGCCTGTTATTGGTACTTCTCAGATTTAACATGCCGTTTTGGAGCCCTCTGTTCTCAGATCCTCGAGAGTTGAATCATCGGATCCAAGGAATCTTCTGTCTTCCACTCAGCCACTTTTCTGATCTGATTGGCTTACACCCTCCTAGAACACAATGGTTCTTGGAGCCGAAACATCAGCTTCAGATCTGAGGGGTTGACTTAGACTCCAAAGTTTTCAGAGCCATCTCTTCCCCTCTGGGCTTCGGCATTAGACAGCTCGGTTCCTACTCCTCCCTTGTTGTGGAGGTTTGGGGAGAGCCTTGGATAGTCTGCACTGAGGGTCTTTGCTCTGTTTGGATTGTCCTTGCCCTTCCAGCTTTGAGGTGCTGGAGAGGGTTTTCTCTCACCCCAGAGCAGTTTTGACTCTTGCATCTTTGGATCTAATCCCTGTTCCCTGTTTTGATCCTGTGAATGTGTCCACTCATCCTACATCTCAGAGACAACCATCCTGTATGAGCTTCCAAGCAGTTCCCACCAGGGAACTATCCACCTTTTCTGACACCTCTCCAGAATACCCACTGAAGATCCGCCTCAGAAGAGGTTATGCAAGAGGAGGTACTTTGATTCCTGCTGGAATCCCTCATGGAAGACACTGAATTTGATGAGTGGGAAGGGTCCCCTAGATCTCCACCAGAGAATGTCTTGTTTGGAGACCTCTTCAGAACCTTCACCAGAAGGGTGTTTGGTCTTCTCAAACCACTTCCCAGGAAGAATCTATGTTCTTGGAAGCTGTTGGGTCTGAACCATCTATGTGCTAGGTTACACTCCCTGTGGATGAGGTTGTAGACCTCATCTCTTACAAAGCATGGAAGGAGCTGGACTCCATGGAACTGATCCCCAAATGCCCGGACAAAAGTTTCAGCACCCCCTTCAACAGACAACACTGAACCAAGCGAATCCCTGTAGATGCCATGGTTGATGCCGCAGCCATTGAAAAGAAGCTGGCTGAACAGAGCTCCAACTTCCATCCCCCAGTAGGGAGTCTAGGGCATTGAACATGTTTGGGACTTGAGTGTATGCTTCAGTGACCTTTGTCTTATGGTTGCTGAATTACCTGGCACATTTCAGTAGGTTACTGAGGGACTTAGTTAAGGAACTCTAATTCTGCCCCTTGGGTCCATGTCTGCAGATGCACAAAAGTACTTTTCCTCATGACTGGCCACCCTGCAGTCCATTACTAACGCATCCATGAAGTTAATCTTGCATGCAGCTGAAGGTTCCTCAGAGGCGGCTAGTTCAGACATAGCCATTAGGAGAGATGCCTGGATGTGGTTGTGTGATTTTGCAGAGCCCTTTAAGGCATCATTCATCAATGCTCCTTTTGATGAATCTTTGTTTGGGCCAGCAGTTAGAGACAGAAGGAAAGATTTTGTCTGCCATGGGAATTTGATTTTTTACCTTGTACAGGCCCTTTTCTAGGAATCAATGCAGTGATAAAAAGATTTAGTTCCATAAGTCTCAAGGACCTTTCGAAGGTCACATGGAGACTTTGCCCCCCAAGATATGGGGGAAATAGCTACAATGGAAGACGCTGCTTATATGGCAGAGGAGGTCTGCAGAATCAAGAAAGCAGTCAGGGGGCACTTGTCCTTGCATCTAAAAGCCTAAATAGCCATCACAAAATGTTCATGGGTGCAAAGGATCATATCCAGAGGATATTTAGTTTCCTTTTCACAAGTTTCTCAAAGGAAAAGAAAATGTCTCCTCGATGTTCCACCCAATCAGAGGGAGTTAGCAGCTCTAAAGATTCAAAAGTTGCTGGACAATAGAGTCATACAAGAGGTCCCCCTAGACCAAAGAAGATCCAGAATTTACTCAGTGTTCTTTTTAGCTCCAGGGAAAACGGGGACCCGAGACCCGTTTCGGATTTCAGTTATCTGAACCAGTTTGCAAAGAATTCTATATTCCAGATGGTCACAGTTCAGTCCATTCTGCCTCTCATGCAGAAAGATGACTGGATGTGCTTGATTAATCTTTAAGATGCATACTATCGCATAGAAATGAACAGGTACTCTCAAAAATCCCCATGCTTTTGGCTGGGAGCCAGTCTTTGTCAGTTCAGAGCCCTGCACTTTGGTCTCACAGCCCCCAGGGTGTTCAAATGTATGGCAGTGGTAGCAGCTTATTTAAGACTACTCGGATTCAGAGTGTTTTCTTACTTAGACAACTGGCTCCTTACCGCAGCGAGCAGGCATCTTCTGGAAAGAGCCAGGGATATCTTTAGTTATCTCACTCTCAAGGTATTACGATCAATTCAGCCAAGTCACAACTTCAACCAGGTCAAGTCTCGGAGTTTAATGGGCTTGTCTAGATGCAGTCAGTTGTCTTGCTCTTCTGTCTCAAAACAAACTTTTTCTTTTGAAGTCATGTCATATAGGATGTCCTTCAAGGATGCATCTGCAGTCCTTACAAATGGGTTGTCCTGTCGTCAGGCAGCCCTTCGGTCGGCCGGATTCCAAAGTCTGGGTCTGGCCTCGGCTGGTGTCGCACTTCACCCGACGTCATAGCTGCAGTTCTTCGGGTATAAAGGCATCAGCCGACGCCATTTTCTTCAGTCTTTCTTGCCGCGTGGCACCCGAAGCAGAAGCTATTCGCAAGTGCCGGTCGGTCAGAACCAGAGATTACTACTACCGAATACAACTTCGAAGACTTCTAAAAAGCTAAGTACCCCATTGGGGACTCTTTCTTGCCTCAGCCGATGTCAGAAAAAGTGAATAACTGTTTAACTTGTGGGAAACAAATACCTCATAAAGATTTCCACTCTTACTGCTTACCTTGTTTAGGCCCAGACCACAACGTAGCAGCTTGCTTAGCCTGTGCTTCCTTTAACCGACAGACGCTTAGACGTCGGTCGGAATTTGCTGAGCAGTTTTTCAGCTCTGATTTTGCTTATAAGATGCCGTCGGATCCTCCGACTACACAAATAACCAAAAAGCGCAAGGAAAAGGACCGACACTCGCGGTCCGCGGTTTCGGCTGAAACCGCGGTTAAGCAAACCGCGAGTGTCTCGGTTTCGGCTGAAACCGAGCAAGCGGTTCTTCCTTCAGCCGAAAGCATGCCTTCTACCGAGGCTTTTTCTAACCTCGTGGAATCGGCTTCTGAAATCCAACCTGCTGTTGCGATTTCTCAGGATTTATCAGACACCATTCCCTTGGATATTTCTACTCCTGCACGTGGAGCTGCTAGGCATCCTGCAGCCATGTCCATTAAGGCCTTTGCCAGGGCTAAAGCAGCTAAAGCTACTAAAACTGTACCTGTTAAGACCCCTACTCACAGGCCCAGTTCCCAAATGCTTTCCTTGGCAGAGGATCTTATTTCTTTAATCCGGGGATCCCAGCCTCACCCAGACAGGGCCTGTCATCCACCTCCACAGAAGAGACCTAGAGCAGAGCCCCCTGAACCAGTGTCCACAGATGATTCCTCTGATGATTCAGATAATACAGACCCTCCAGAGGCTCCTTATTCCCCTTACGAAGACTCTGATGCTGAAGAGTCCATCCCTTCTGCCTCTCCACCTGAGGAATTTTCCTTTGGGGAAACCTTGCATGCTATGAGGGAACAATTCCAAGATTTTTCAGACTCCAGGAAAAGGCTTAGAACCTTCTTGCACTTACCACAGCATAGGCCTTTAGCTATACCTCCAGTTCTTTCTGTTGTAGATGATGCATTTAATGATGCTTGTACTGCTCCTGATTCATTACCTCCGGCCCCTGCTAAGCCCGATAGGTACTACAGGGTCCCGGACACACATCACCATTTATACAAGGCCCCTTTTGCAGATCCCGAAACTATCTCCCAGGGGCCTAAGGCTGTAGCAACTACCTCTGCTAAAAATCCCCTCCCCTCTGATAGGGAATCCAGATCCTTAGAGAGATGGGGTAAAAAAGTTTACACTTCTGCTACTCTGTCAGCTAGGGCCTTGAACTGTCAATTTCATATGATCCAATATCAAGAATATATGCTTGACCAGTTAACTAAAAAACTGTCCTCTGATGAACCTTTTGATAAGAAGTATGTTCAGGAAATGGTACATTATATTCAGCAAGTTAGTAACCATTCTTTAAAATGCGGCTATGATGCACTGGAGGCTTCCTTTAGATCAGCCATGACTGGCACAGTTGTCAGAAGGCATGCATGGTTGAAAGAACAGGCCTTACCGGACCATGTCAAATCAAAGCTGTTAGATGCTCCCATGGACAAGGCCAATTTATTTGGTTCTCCTGCACAACAGGTACTGAAGAAGATGGAGGAGAAGGCAAAATCTGTACAAACAGTGAAAGATTTCTTACAGGTCCAACCTCCAAGGTTTAGCAGGAAATGGCCCTCCAAAAATTGGTCCTTTCCAGACGCCTCAAAAGTACAGAGAGGCAGGAATAGGCGATCAAGAGGCAGAAACCAATCCAGGGGTGCCTACAGGGGATGCCAGTGGCAGGGTAACAACCAGCGAGGCACAGACACAGCCACCACCACCGCAACAGGACAATCACAGTGACTTGGCTCTGGCACCGCCTACCAGGGAACAACTAGAAGCACCCTTAGGCGGAAGGCTAGCCTTATTCTCAATAAACTGGCATTACATTACAAGAGACAAGTGGATTTTACAGACAATAGACCAAGGCTACAGGTTCCACTTCCATACCCTACCAGGGAAGAGAGGAATGCCAAACCTACCTCCAAATCAAAAGACAGAAGCTCTAAAACAAATATCTCAATTATTAAGGATGAGAGCTGTGGAAAAGGTACCATCTATGGAGCAAGGAAAGGGATTTTACTCCAGACTCTTCCTGGTACCAAGAAAAGAGAACAAATGGAGGCCTATTCTCGACCTGTCTGCTTTAAACACATTCCTCATTGTTCCAAAATTCAAAATGCTGACTCTACAGCAGCTTCTTCCCATGCTGGGCAAGGAGTCTTGGCTGGTAACTCTAGATCTCAAGGAGGCATACCTGCATGTCCCCATACGACCAAATTGCAGAAGATACCTCAGATTTCTTGCAGGATCAGAGCATTATCAATTCTCAGCATTGCCCTTTGGCTTATCCACTGCGCCCAGAGTGTTCACGAAATGCCTGGCATCAGTAATTGCTCATTGCAGGCTTCAGGGAATCCAAATTTACCCCTACCTGGACGACTGCCTGATGCAAGCGGACAACAAAAACAAGCTAACAGAAGGCTTACAAAGAGTCATTTACCTGCTGCAAGCCCTGGGATATACAGTCAATATAAAAAAGTCAAGGCTGATACCATCCCAAAGAATAACCTTTTTGGGTGCAGAACTGGACACATCAAAGCAAATGGCATTCCTAACTGCAGAAAAGCAGGAGCAACTACCTCTCTACTTCTTGGCATTGACAAAGCAGAACCATCTAACAGCAAGAAAAGTACTGCAAGCCTTGGGCTTCATGGCATCCTGCATAATACTGGTCCCTCATGCCAGACTGCATATGAGAAAGCTACAGTGGTACCTAAAGAATTTATGGTCTCAGCACAAGCACAGCCTAGAAACCAAAATTCCAATAATCCTATGCCTGAAGCAAGACTTCCTATGGTGGGCTCAGGCCTGTCAATCAAACACAGGATTGCCCTTCCACAGCATTCAACCAAGCCAAACCATCACGACGGACGCCTCAAACCTCGGTTGGGGGGCCCACATGCTGGACAGGTGCATACAAGGCTTATGGACTCAAGACCAGCTACACCTACACATAAATCTAAAGGAAATGCTGGCAGTAAAATTGGCAATCCAGACATTCAGACCATTTCTCCGAGAAGGTCAGTTGATGATAAGGACAGACAACACAACAGTTATGTGGTACGTCAACAAACAGGGAGGCACACATTCATACCCTCTATGCCGGATGGCACTAGACCTATGGAACGTGGCTCTGAGCTACAACATTCAGTTACAAGCAATTTTTGTACCGGGAAAGGAAAACGTTCTAGCAGACATATTAAGCAGGACTACCACGGATGCCCACGAATGGATGCTACATCCGGACATCTTCAAAGACATTACAAGGAAATGGGGACTCCCAGAAATAGACTTATTTGCATCCCCACACAATCACCAGCTAAAGAAATTCTGCACAAGGACATACCACCCACTTGCTTGGAAGGTGGACTCCCTATCTTTCAGCTGTGAAAACCTGACAGCATATGCATTCCCACCACTTCCTTTGATGCACAAGGTGCTATTGAAGATCAAAGAGGACCGTCCAAGGATCATCCTGATAGCTCCAGACTGGCCAAGGCAACATTGGTACCCATTGCTAAGGAGCATGTCTCTGGAACAAATATGGACACTACCCCTGGTTCCATTGCTGTTAACACAGAACAACTACAACATCCTGCATCCAAGCCTGAAAACCCTGCAGCTGACTGCCTGGAACATTACATAAGATCAATTAACCCAAATTTATCACAAAGGGTTAAAGACATTATCCTTGAGGCTCGCAGACCTTCAACAAGGAAAAATTATGCAGCAAAATGGAAAAGATATCTCATTTGGAGTACTGCAAAGGGAGAAGATGTGTCACAGGTGAACATAGCCAACATCCTAGAATACTTGGCAGAGCTCTTCCACACAGGCCTGTCCTATTCTTCCATCAAGATACATGCATCAGCTATTTCAGCAGAATACAGCTCAGATCCTCCTGTCTTCTCGCATTCTCTGCTCAGGCAGTTTCTGAGAGGAATTAAAAATGTAAAACCTCCTAGGAAACCACCATTGCCAGCATGGGACTTGAACTTTGTACTAGAAAAGTTGACACTTCCTCCTTTTGAGCCAGCAGCAACAGCAGAATTACAATACTTATCATGGAAGACTGCTTTCCTGCTGGCAATCACCTCAGCAAGAAGGGTATCTGAACTACAGGCATTAATGGCAGTGCAACCCTTCCTGATCTTCCATCAAGATAGTGTCCATGAGAACAAATCCTACATTTATGCCCAAGGTGGTATCCAGAGTATCTTTAAATCAGGCTATCCACCTACCTACATTCTTCCCCAACCCACAGAACAGGGGAGAAAGACTGTTGCATACCTTGGATGTACATAGACAGTTACGCTACTACCTGGACTGAACCAAGGGCAATAGAAAAACTGACCAGCTACTGGTAGCATATGCAACAGGATGGGAAGGAAAAGCAATTTCAAAACAGACAATCTCTAAGTGGATAGGAAATTGCATTAGATTTTGTTACTCCTACCATGGAAAGAAAACTCCAGAGAACATCAGGCCTCATTCTACAAGGGCTATGGCCACTACCACAGCTTTCTTACGAGGAGTGGCTACCAAGGACATTATAGAGGCTGCTACTTGGACCTCCGTGCATACATTTGCCAAGCATTATAACTTACCTTTATATTTTAGATCCCGAGCAGGTTTTGCCACTGCTGTTCTGCAAGGGATCCTAACTACACCATAATCTCTTCTTCCTCCTCCCCTAGTTTGGCTGTGGTATTCTACCCATTTGTAAGGACTGCAGATGCATCCTTGAAGGACATAGTACAGTTTTGTACCTACCATAAATGTAGATGTCCGATAGGAATGCATCTGCGGTCAGGATTACCCGCCTCCCTTCCCCTCTGTGGTACTCCTAGGGTATTTGCCCATCCTATAGCTAGCTGGGGGGGGATCTATTATGGTGTATTTGTTTGTATATATGTACATACATGCTTATTTTTTGTGTTTGCTCTCTACTATTTGGAAACATTGGCATTTATCCAAATTTAGCCTTCCAAGAGGGCATCTGGCATCTGGGGCAATAAACACTGAGGAAAATGGCGTCGGCTGATGCCTTTATACCCGAAGAACTGCAGCTATGACGTCGGGTGAAGTGCGACACCAGCCGAGGCCAGACCCAGACTTTGGAATCCGGCCGACCGAAGGGCTGCCTGACGACAGGACAACCCATTTGTAAGGACTGCAGATGCATTCCTATCGGACATCTACATTTATGGTAGGTACAAAACTGTACTTTCTTTCTCATTCTTTTCCCCCAGCAAAAATGGTACTTAAAGCCATAGAGTTGATGGCTATGATAATAACTTTATTTCCTATTGCTCGTCTTCGTAAGAGGATTCTTCAATGGACTCTAGCAGTGCAATGGTGTTTTCATCAACATCCTTTACGACCTCTGATAAAATTTTCTCAGGTTTGCAGAAAATCCCTGCTGTGGTGGATACACTTTGAAGAGATTTGTCAAGGGTGTCCTTTTATTTTTCCTCCCCCGAATTCCATGTTGACCACGGATGCCTCCCAGTTGTGGTGGGAGGTATTACTTGGGACAGGCCTTTCAAAGCACTTGGTCCCCAGAAGAGAACAATTTGCATGTAAATGTCCTTGAGATGAGAGTGATGCTTCTAGCATTGCAGACCCTTCACAGCTCTCTTCCACTAGGAATTATTGCTATTCATACAGACAACGTGTCAGTAGTCAGGTACATCAACATACGGGGGTGGGGGGTGGGGATCCCATCCTCCATGCCAAGAAGCAATGAGAGTTTAGCAGTGGGCAACCTCTTCTGACCTCTTTCTTGTAGCAGTGCACATACCAGGGATGTCCAACATCTTGGCGGACAAGCACAACAGTACCATCCTGATGCTTCATGAGTAATCTCAGTCAATCAGTGGCAGATATGATCTTCTGCAAGTGGGGTCAACAGTGCTGCAATTTATTTGACTCTTCTCTCAACAATGAATGCATTAGGTTCTTTGCCCTAGTTCCTCCTCAGGACAGCCCTATGGTCTCCTTTATACTTACTCTCCCCTGTCTTTAATACCCAAGTTTCTTCAGAAAGCATTACAGTTGAAGAGCAAAATAATCCCCATTGCCCCTTACTGGCCTCAGAAAGTGTGGTTTCCCTGCCTGTGTTTTCACCTAGTAATGCCCTCCTTGGACACTGAATCCCAGTCCAGACCTCTTGTTAAAACCCATCAGGAATGATTCATGTGGATATTGCAGGTCTCAAGTTGACTGCATGGGTTTCTCCAGTTACAGTGATGGCTAGACCATTCCAGGCTTTCCTCCCCAATTGGCAGAATTCTTGATGTTCATCATGTTACCCTGCTGCAGTCATCACACTTGGGTTATCCTGCCATCAGGCGGTCCCGCAGTCGGCCAGAATTCCAAAGTCTTGGTCCGGCGTCGGTTGCTGTCGCTTCTTCCTTGACGTCAGTGCGCCAGGGATATATAGGAGGCATCCAATGCCATTTTCTTCAGTCTTTCTTGCCGTGCAGTGCCTGAAGCAGAAGCAGATCGCAAGTGCCGGTCGGCCGACACCTGACATTTTCAAATCGAATTTCAGTCCGAAGTCTTCAAAACCTAAGTACCCCGTTAGGGATCCTTTTCTTGCCTCAGTCCGATGTCAGAAAAAGTTAACAATTGCATTTCTTGTGGGAAGCAAATACCTCATAAGGACTTTCATTCTTATTGTATACCTTGCCTAGGCCCAGACCACAACGTCACTGGTTGTCGGTTTTGTGCTAGATTCAATAAGCGAACTATAAAGAAACGATGTTCATCGTGCTATGCTGCTGCAGTCATCACACTTGGGTTATCCTGCCATCAGGCGTTTCCTGCAGTCGGCCTGAATTCCAAAGCCATGGTCCGGCGTTGGTTGTCGTTGCTTCTTCCCTGACGTCAGTGCAGCAGGGGTATAAAAGAGGCAGCCGACACCATTTTCTTCAGTCTTTCTTGCCGTGTGGTGCCCGAAGCAGAAGCAGTTCGCAAGTGCCGGTTGGCCAGCTCCTGAGATTTTTGAACAGAATTTCAGCCGAAGTCTTCTATAAAGCTAAGTATCCCGTTGGGAAAACTTTTCTTGCCTCAGACCGATGTCAGACAAAGTTAATAATTGTATTTCTTGTGGGAAGCAAATACCTCATAAGGATTTCCATTCTTATTGTATTCCTTGCCTAGGCCCAGACCACGACGTTTCTGGTTGTCGGTTTTGCGCTAAGTTCAATAAACGCACTATTAAGCGTCGGGCTGATACTGCCCGACATTATTTTGGCAGAAAATTTAACTACATCATGTCGTTGGGAACCTCCGACAACCGCTATTTTTAAAAAACGCAAGGACAAAGACAGGCAGCTTAGACCTAGACCAGATACCGAGGTCTCGGTTAGGCCTGCCACCCGATCTTCGGTATTCAGTAAGGCGCCTACGCAGCCCCTGACTACCGCAGACTTAGAAAATGCGACTACCTCTCAGACAGAATCTACTGGGCCACTAAAGCCGGTTCCTCCTCAACTCGCGGACGCCAGCCCTGGTGGCGATCCCGAGACTATGGACAGGCCTTCGGTTTCAGAAGGCGTCTTTAAACAGACGACTCCCTCCGTTAAGGCATACGCTAGGCTTCCAAAGGTTAAGAAACCGGGTCCACAGACTCCCACACATGCCCCTATGCCTAAAAAACAAATGCTCAAAATGGCGGAGGACCTGATTACCCTGATCAGAGGTTCCCAACCCCCTCCTGACAAAAGGCCTAGACTGGAGGAATATTTACCTCCTTCTGACCAGGAATCCATTTCCTCAGTAGACTCTGAGGAACAGGATGACCCCTTCCCTCTCTTTGAAGACTCAGATGCTGAGGAATCTATTCCCTCTGTTTCCCCCCTGAAGACTTCTCTTTTGGGGAAACCCTGCTCACCATGAGAGCATTTCCACTGGGAAGGACAAGATTACTCTGACTCCAAGAAAAGACTCAGTGAGTTTTTTCTTCTACCTCAGCATAGACCCTTAGCCATTCCTCCTGATGTCCTTCAAGGATGCATCTGCAGTCATAACATATGGGTTGTCCTGCCTCAGGCAGCCCTTCGGTCGGCCGGATTCCAAAGTCTGGGTCTGGCCTCGGCTGATGTCGCACTTTCCCCGACGTCGGAGCTTCTGGGGTATAAAGGCATCAGCCGACGCCATTTTCCTCAGTCTTTCTTGCCGCGCGGTGCCCGATGCAGAAGCTGTTCGCAAGTGCCGGTCGGTCAGATCCAGAGATTTCAGCTACCGAAGACTTCGAAAAAAGCTAAGTACCCCGTTGGGGACTCTTTCTTGCCTCAGCCGATGTCAGACAAAGTAAATAATTGTTTAACTTGTGGGAAACAAATACCTCATAAGGATTTCCATTCTTACTGCCTTCCTTGCTTAGGCCCAGACCATGATGTATTAGCTTGTTTAGCCTGTGCCTCCTTCAACCGACGGACTCTTAGACGTCGGTCGGAGTTTGCAGAAGAATTTTTTGGAACCGATTTTGCATATAAAATGCCGTCGGAGACTCCGACTACGCATATGGCCAAAAAACGCAAGGAAAAGGACCGACACTCGCGGCCCATGGTTTCGGCTGAAACCACGGCTAGGCCTACCGCGAGTGTCTCTGTTTCGGCTGAAACAGAGTCCTCGGTTCTTACTACGACTGAAACCATACCTCCGACAACCGAGGCCAGAGAGGCCCCGGCTGAGTCGGCTTCAGAAATCCCTACCGAAGCTAGTGCTCAAGAATTGTCCGACACCATTCCTTTGGACATTTCTACACCTGCATGTGGGGCAGCTAGGCACCCAGCTTCTATGTCTATTAAGGCCTTCTCCAGGGCTAAAGCTGCCAAACGTTCAAAAGCTTTGCCTGCCAAATCTACCTCACAGAGGCCTTCCTCAAGTTCTCAGATTCTCAGTCTTGCTGAGGACCTTATATCCTTAATTAGGGGTTCCCAACCTCACCCAGACAGGGCCTCCCAACCTCCACCAGACAAAAGACCCAGGACTGATCCCTCTGAACCTCTCTCCTCTGATTACTCCACGGATGGATCTGATTTCTCAGACCATCAGGAAGGGGCCTACTCGCCTTATGAGGATTCAGATGCAGAAGATTCTATTCCTTCGGCCTCCCCACCTGAAGAATTTTCCTTTGGGGAGACTTTGCACTCCATGAGGGAGCACTTTCAATGGCAGGGTCAGGATTTTTCTGATTCTAGAAAAAGATTAAGGACATTTTTACATTTGCCCCAGCATAGGCCCTTAGCCATACCCACCTGTTCTAACTGTAATTGATGATGTGTATAATGATGTCAGTACTGCACCTGATTCTCTTCCCCCGGCCCCTGCCAAACCTGTCAGATATTACAGGGTCCCGGATTCTCACTTCCACCTGTATAAAGCCCATGCTGCAGACCGAGAAACTATTTCTCAGGGCCCAAAAGGGGTTGCAGCTGCTACTGCCAAAAATCCCCTACCCTCTGAAAGAGAGTCTAGAGCATTAGAGAGATGGGGTAAAAAGGTTTATACATCTGCTACTCTTTCTGCCAGGGCATTAAACTGTCAATTCCATATGATACAGTACCAAGAATTTTTGTTAGATCAGCTGAATAAGAAGCTTTCTTCTCCTGAACCTTTAGACCGTAAATCCCTTCAGGATTTCATACACAACTCTCAGCAGGTCAGTAGTCATTTCTTAAAATGTGGCTATGATGCACTGGAGGCTTCATTTAGATCAGCTATGACTGGGGCAGTAATTCGTAGGCATGCCTGGCTAAAAGAGCAATCCTTGCCAGACCATGTCAAGGCTAAACTCCTCGATGCTCCAATGGAGAAACAAAATTTATTTGGCTCCCCTGCACAGGAGATTCTAAAGAAAGTGGAAGAAAAAGCAAAATCTGTGCAAACAGTAAAGGAATTTCTGCAGGTCCAACCTCCGAGGTTCAGCAGAAACTGGCCTACAAAGAATTGGTCCTTTCCAGACACCTCCAGAGCACAGAGGGGCAGGAATAGATGCCCTAGAGGCAGAGGTCAATCAAAGGGTGCCTACAGGGGCCGTCAGTGGCAGCCTGCCAACCAGAGGAGTAGTGCCACAGCTGCAACTACAACCACTACCACAGGACAGACACAATGACTTGACTCTGATTCCGTCTACCAGGGATCAACTGGAAGCTCCCTTGGGCGGAAAGCTGACTTTATTCTCGAAAAACTGGCATTAGACACATGGACATTGCAAACAATAGACAAAGGATACAGGTTTCACTTCCACACTTTACCAAAAAGGAGCGGAATGCCAAACCTTCCACCAAACCAGAAGGCAGAGGCTTTAAGACAAATCAACAATTTACTTCAAATGAAAGCGATAGAAAGGGTACCATCTGTGGAACAAGGCCAAGGATTTTACTCCAGACTATTCCTTGTACCAAGAAAAGAAAACCAATGGAGGCCCATTCTCGACTTGTCCGCACTGAACACATATCTCATTGTGCCAAAATTCAAAATGCTGACCCTACGGCAACTTCTTCCCATGTTGGGCAAGGAGTCTTGGCTGGTGACTCTAGATCTCAAGGAGGCATACCTGCACGTCCCTATCCGACCAGATTGCAGAAGACACCTCAGATTTCTTGCAGGATCAGAGCATTATCAATTCTCAGCATTGCTCTTTGGCTTAGCTACTGCGCCCAGAGTATTCACGAAATGTCTGGCATCAGTAATTGCACATTGCAGACTTCTGGGAATTCAAATTTACCCATACCTGGACGACTGCTTAATACAAGCGGACAACAAGACAAAATTGTTAAAGGACTTGGCCTATGTCATACACCTGCTACAGGCTTTGGGATACAGTCAACATCCAAAAGTCAAGACTAGTGCCATCCCAAAAGATAACCTTTTTGGGTGCGGATCTGGACACAATCACTCAGATGGCTTTTCTCACAGAAGAAAAACAAAAACAACTTCGAGATTATTTCATGACTTTGACAAGACAAACTCAGCTTACTGCAAGGAAAGTCCTGCAGGCCCTGGGTTACATGGCATCCTGCATAATCTTGATCTCACATGCCAGGCTGCATATGAGGAAATTACAGTGGTACTTAAGGAATGTATGGTCTCAACACAGGCACAGTCTGGAAACCATGATACCAATCATTCCATGCCTTCAAATGGAATTCCTGTGGTGGGCTCAGGCCTGCCAGTCCAACAGAGGGTTGCCTTTCAGCAAACCAAAACCAAGGCAGACCATCACCACGGACGCCTCAGACCTAGGATGGGGAGCACACATGGAGGACAAATGTATCCAAGGCCTATGGCCTCAAGGACAGCTAAGCATGCACATAAACCAAAAGGAGATGCTGGCAGTGAAGCATGCAATGGAGGCATTCAAACCATTCCTCCAGCAAGGACATCTGTTAATAAGGACAGACAACACCACGGTCATGTGGTACATAAACAAACAGGGAGGCACACATTCCTACCCTCTATGCCGGATGGCAATGAACCTGTGGAACCTATGCCTGAATCTCAATATCCAGCTGCAGGCCAAATTCGTACCAGGAAAAGAGAATTCACTAGCAGACAGCTTAAGCAGAACTACCACGGATGCTCACGAATGGATGCTGCATCCAGACATCTTCAAACTCATAACAAAGAAATGGGGAATGCCAGAGATAGATCTGTTCACCTCCCCACTCAACCACCAACTGAAGAAATTCTGCTCAAGGACATACCACCCACAAGCCTCGAGGGTGGACTCTCTCTCTTTCAGCTGGAATTCCCTAACAGTATATGCCTTTCCACCTCTCCCATTGATGTACAAGGTTCTACTGAAGATCAGGGAGGAACAGCCAAAGGTGATACTAATAGCTCCGGACTGGCCAAGACAGCACTGGTATCCGCTACTGAGAAGCATGTCTCAGGCGAACTCATGGCCTCTACCCCTATGGCCTCCTCTTCTAACGCAGAACAATTTCAAGACCCTGCATCCAAACTTGAAAACATTGCAACTAACTGCCTGGAAAATTCCTTAAAACCAAACCAAACTGTTTTATCTCAGAGGGTCAAGGACATTATCCTGGAGGCTCGCAGACCTTCCACAAGGAAGACATACTCAGCTAAATGGAAGAGATTCCTCATTTGGAGCACATCAAAGGGCACAGATGTCACATAGGCAAACCTAGCACACATCCTAGAATACTTAGCAGAATTGTTCCACAATGGCCTGTCTTATTCTTCCATTAAGATTCATGCTTCAGCAATTTCAGCAGAATACAATATGGATCCTCCTGTCTTCTCTCACCCTCTTCTCAGACAATTTTTGAGAGGGATCAAAATGTTAAACTTCCTAGGAGACCCCCTCTACCTGCATGGGATCTCAATTTTGTGCTGGAAAAATTGACAGTACCTCCTTTTGAACCAGCAGCGTCAGCAGACCTACAGTTTTTATCTTGGAAAACTGCTTTCCTTCTGGCAATCACTTCAGCAAGAAGAGTATCCGAGTTGCAGGCATTAATGGCAGTGCAGCCTTTTCTTATTTTCCACCAGGAGAGTGTCACTGAGAACCAATCCTACTTTCATGCCAAAGGTGGTATCCAGGGTATCCTTGAACCAAGCTATTCATTTGCCTACGTTCTTCCCTAACCCACAGAACAAAGGAGAAAACATTTTGCACACCTTGGATATACACGGACAACTACGCTACTATCTGGACAGAACTAAAACCAACAGAAAAACTGACCAACTTTTTGTAGCATATGCAACTGGGGTGCAAGGAAGAGCAATTTCCAAACAGACAATTTCAAAATGGATAGGAAATTGCATTCGCTTTTGCTACTCTTTTCATGGAAAGACAGCTCCTGAAAATATCAGGCCTCATTCCACAAGGGCCACAGCCACCACTACAGCTTTCCTACGAGAGGTGGCTACCAAGGACATTTTAGAAGCTGCTACTTGGAGCTCCGTGCATACATTTGCCAAGCATTATAATCTACCTTTATACTCCAGATCCCGAGCAGAGTTTGCAACTGCAGTTCTGCAGGGGATCTTAACTACACCATCCTTCTCTTAGTACCTCCTCCCCCAGTTTGGTTATGGTATTCTACCCATATGTTATGACTGCAGATGCATCCTTGAAGGACATAGTACAGTTTTGTACCTACCATAAATGTAGATGTCCGATAGGTATGCATCTGCAGTCAGGATTACCTACCCTCCTTCCCCTCTGTGGTATTCCTAGGGTGCTTACCCCTCTTTCAGCTAGCTGGGGGAATCTATTATGGTGTATTTATTTGTTTGTGTATATATATATATATATATATATATATATATATATATATATTTTGCTACTGTTTGGAACTTTTCAGCATTTATCCAAATTTAGCCTTCCTAGAGGGCACCTGGCATCTGGGGCAAGAAACACTGAGGAAAATGGCGTCGGCTGATGCCTTTATACCCCAGAAGCTCTGACGTCGGGGAAAGTGCGACATCAGCCGAGGCCAGACCCAGACTTTGGAATCCGGCCGACCGAGGGGCTGCCTGATTCAGGACAACCCATATGTTATGACTGCAGATGCATACCTATCGGACATCTACATTTATGGTAGGTACAAAACTGTACTTTTTAGACATTCTGGATGATGTCTACACTGAATCCAGTCTAAATCCAGATTCCTTACCTCCAGCACCACCTAAACCAGACAGATACTACCGAGTCCCTGACTCTCAGAAGTTTTTATATAAAAGCCCTGCTGCAGACCTAGAAACCATTTCCCAGGGTCCCAAAAGGGTTAAGGCCTCCCCTGCTAAAAATCCACTACTTGCGGAAAGAGATTCCAGGGCATTAGAAAGATGGGGGGAAAAAGTGTATACCTTTGCCACTTTGGCCATGAGGGCATTAAACTGCCAATTCCACATGATTAAATACCAGCAGTACTTGCTTACTCAGTTAAAACAGAAAATGATCCCTCAGACAGATCAACTAGATTTCAAAGGGATGCAGGATTTATTGCATGCAGCAGAACAAGTGGGAAAACATACCTTGCAGTGTGGTCTTGATTCTTTGGAGGCCTCATGTAGAGCAGCGGTCACAGGGTCTGCAATACGTAGACATGCTTGGCTAAAAGAGCAGACCCTACCAGAACATGTCAAAGCAAAGTTACTGGATGCTCCACTGCAAAAGGATGCATTATTTGGTGTCAAAGCAGAGGAAGTTTTAAAGAAAATGGAAGAAAAGGCAAAATCAACGCAAACAGTTAAAGATTTTTTACAGGTGCAACCTCCTCGCTTCAGCAGAAACTGGCCATTAAAAAACTGGTCCTTTCCTGCTTCAGACAGACCCCAAAGGGGCAGGTACAGACGCCCTAGGGGCAGAGGCCAGGTACAAGGTACCTTCAGGCCTATACAGTGGCAAACAACAACTCAGAGGGGGAGACGACAGATCTCATCCCTTCAGAAAACAAACTAAATAACTTTCCTCTTCGCCTCCCAAGCAAAATTGCCAAGGCAGCACCTCTAGGAGGAAAACTGGCTTTTTTTTCCACAAAATTGGCACATCATAACAAAGGACAAATTGGTTCTGGATATTATTACCCGAGGCTACAGATTTCATTTTCACACTTTACCACGGATGAGAGGCATACCAAATCTGCCAACAAACCAATGGGCAGAGGCACAAAAGCAAATTTCAACTCTCATGAACATGAAGGCAATTCAAAAGGTACCTGCAAAAGAGCAAGGTCAAGGATTTTACTCAAGACTGTTTCTAGTACCAAGAAAGGACAAAGCCTGGAGACCCATCTTAGACCTTTCAATTCTAAACACGTACCTGGACATTCCCAAATTCAAAATGCTCACACTACAGCAGCTTCTTCCCATGCTGGGCAAGGAGTCTTGGCTGGTAACATTGGACCTCCAAGAGGCATACCTGCATGTCCCTATCAGACAAGATTGCAGAAGATACCTCAGAGTTTTGGCAGGCACAACGCATTATCAATTCTCTGCATTGCCCTTTGGCTTATCTATTGCGCCCAGAGTATTCACGAAATGCCTGGCATCAGTAATTGCATACTGCAGATAACGTGGAATACAAATGTATCCATATCTGGACGACTGCCTGATCCAAGCGGACAGCAAAGACATCCTACTACAACATCTGGCATTTGTAACAGTTACTAAGTTGCCTAGGGTACACAGTAAACAAAAAGAAATCAAAACTAATACCCTCACAAGAAATAATTTCCCTGGGTGCCAGCTTGAATACAACGGCCCAGATGGCTTACCTCATGCCAGACAAGCAAAAACAACTGTCTCAGTACTTCAAAAAGATGGCAACTTCAACCCAGCTCACTGCAAGGAAAGTCCTGCAAGCATTGGGGTACATGGCATCCTGCATTCATCTAATTGCATATGCAAGACTGCATATGAGAAAACTACAATGGTACCTAAAAAGTGTATGGTCCCAACATAGACACAGCCTCGAAGCAAGTATAACTCTCATTCCCTGCCTTCAGAAAGAGTTTCTATGGTGGGCTCGAGTATGCCAAGCAAACAAGGGCCTTCCTTTTGTCTCGCCTCCAGAAAACCAAACCTTGACAACAGATTCATCAGACTACGCCTGGGGTGCACACATGGCAGGACAATGCATACAGGGCAAATGGTCTGCAAACCAAAGGCAACTACACATCAATCAAAAGGAGATGCTAGCTGTAAAAAATGTACTAACAGCCTTCAAGGACCTCTTGCATCCAGGACAACTTCTAATAAGGACGGACAGCACCACAGTTATGTGGTACATAAACAAACAAGGAGGAACACACTCCTACCCACTATGCAGACAGGCAATGGACTTGTGGAACACAGCATTAACTTACCAAGTACAACTGCAAGCACAATTCCTGCCAGGAAAGGGGAACATATTGATAGGCAAATTAAGCAGAAATCTGACAGAGCCTCACGAGTGGAGGCTACACCCGCAAGTATTCTCAATGATAACTTAAAGGTGGGGACCACCAGACATAGATCTGTTTGCCTCAACCAACAATTGCCAGCTACAAAAATTTTGCACAAGGACTTATCCCCTGGCCTGGAAAGTGGATGCCCTATCATTTATTTGGGCAGCATTGTCAGTCTACGCCTTCCCACCTCTGCCTCTACTGACCCAGGTATTACTGAAAGCCAGATCAGAGAGACCACAGATGATCCTCATTGCCCCGGACTGGCCACGTCAACACTGGTACCCACTACTACGAAACTTGGCTCACAGCCCTCCATGGATCTTACCTCAATTCCCTCTGCTGTTAACCCAACAAAACTCTCAGATCCTTCACAGTCAACTAAGGACCTTAAATCTAGCTGCATGGAAAATACCTTAAATTATCAAACAACACTTCTCTCAAAGGACGTCCAAAATGTCATTTTGGAGGCCAGGAGGCCCAGCACCAGAAAAACTTACTCAGACAAATGGAAAAGATTTTGTGTATGGAGCCAGGCCAGAAGCCTAAGTCCTGGCATCCCAAATATTCCACACATACTCCAATATCTAGCTGAGATGCTACACAAAGGCCTTTCCTTCTCATCCATAAAGATCCATGCTTCAGCCATTTCAGCTCATTATGATACGGTTCCTCCCATTTTCTCTCATCCTTTGCTAAGACAGTTTCTCAGAGGGGCAAAAAATATAAGACCCCCCAGAAAACCACCAACACCAACTTGGGATCTAAATTTTGTTCTGGAAAAATTAACACTTCCTCCTTTCGAACCAGCCTTTTCAGCAGAGCTTCAATATTTGTCATGGAAAACAGCTCTGCTGCTGGCTATCACCTCAGCACGCAGAGTCTTAGAATTGCAGGCTCTTATGGCAGTGGGACCTTTCATCATTTTCCATCAGGACAGAGTATCTTTACGCACCAACCCTTCCTTCAAGCCAAAGGTAGTATCCAGTGTGGCTCTCAATCAGACCATACACTTGCCCACCTTTTATCCAAACCCACAGAATCAAGGAGAAAGACTCTTTGGACATTCACAGACAGTTACGTTACTATTTGGATAGGACAAAGGCCTTCAGAAAATCTGACCAACTTCTTGTGTCCTATGCACCAGGCTCAGAATGAAAGGCTATTTCAAAACAGACCATCTCCAAATGGATAGCACATTGCATCCGCTTTTGCTACTTACACCATGGGAAAGCAGTGCCTGTTAGTATTAGGTCTCACTCTACCAGGGCTACAGCAACCTCAGCACCCTTCCTCCGAGGAGTCCCAACAAAGGACATTCTGGAGGCAACTACCTGGAGTTCAGTGCACACCTTCAAGCATTACCACCTTCCTCTGTACTCAAAAAAACAGAGCAGGGTTTGCCACTGCAGATGTCCTTCAAGGATGCATCTGCAGTCATCACATATGGGTTGTCCTGTCTCAGGCAGCCCTTCGGTCGGCCGGATTCCAAAGTCTGGGTCCGGCGTCGGCTGATGTCGCACTTTCCCCGACGTCAGAGCGCCTGGGGTATAAAAGCATCAGCCGACGCCATCTTCCTCAGTCTTTCTTGCCGCGTGGTGCGCGAAGCAGAAGCAGTTCGCAAGTGCCGGTTGGCCAGCTCCTGTAATTCAGCTACCGAAGACTTCAAAAAGCTAAGTACCCCGTTGGGGACTCTTTCTTGCCTCAGCCGATGTCAGATAAAGTTAATAATTGTTTAACTTGTGGGAAACAAATACCTCATAAGGATTTCCACTCTTACTGCCTCCCCTGCCTAGGCCCAGGCCACGACGTCTCGGCCTGTTCAGCCCGTGCTTCCTTCAACCGACGCACTCTTAGACGTCGGGCGGAGTTTGCAGAGGAATTTTTTGGGGCTAGTTTTTCGTATAAGATGCCGTCGGAGACTCCGACTTCACATTTAATTAAGAAACGGAAGGACAAGGACCGACACATGCGGGCCGCGGTTTCGGCTGAAACCACGGCCAGGCCTACCGCGAGTGTCTCTGTCTCGGCTGAAACCGAGTCCTTGGTTCTTCCAATTACCGAAACCGCTCAACCGACTACCTCGGTCCCGGAGGCCCCGGCTGAGTCTGTTATTGAATTTCCAACAGAAACTGGTGTCCTGGAATCTTCCGACACCATTCCTTTAGACAAATCTACACCAGCACGTGGTGCAGCCAGGCCTCCTGCATCCATTTCCATTAAGGCTTTCTCCAGGGCTAAAGCTGCTAAACTCTCAAAAGCTTTGCCTCCCAAGGTTATTCCTCAGGGACCCTCTACTGGTTCACAGATTCTAAGCTTAACAAAGGATCTTATCTCTTTAATTAGGGGCTCTCAACCTCATCCGGACAGGGGCTCTCAACCTCCTCCAGACAAAAGGCCCAGGGTTGAGCCCTCTGATCCCCACTCCTCAGATGAGGCCTCTGATGGCTCTACTCTCTCGGACCACCAGGAGGAGGTTTTTTGGCCTACGAGGATTCTGATGCAGAGGAATCTATTCCTTCGGCCTCCCCTCCTGAAGAGTTTTCCTTTGGGGAGACACTACACACTATGAGAAAGCATTTCCAATGGCAGGGCCAGGAATTCTCTGATTCCAGGAAAAGATTATAAGGACCTTTTTACATTTGCCTCAGCATAGACCTTTAGCTATTCCTCCTGTTTTGAATGTCATTGATGATGTGTACTCCGACTCTAGCACAACCCCTGATTCTCTCCCTCCGGCTCCTGCCAAACCCGATAGGTACTACAGGGTCCCGGACTCGCATCTTTACCTTTACAAGGCCCACTCTGCTGATCCAGAAACTATTTCCAAGGGCCCTAAAGGGGTTGCAGCTGCCACTGCTAAAAATCCTCTCCCCTCTTAAAGGGAGCCCAGAGCTTTAGAGAGATGGGGTAAAAAAGTGTATACTTCTGCTACTCTTTCTATGAGGGCATTAAATTGTCAATTTCATATGATACAGTACCAAGAATATTTGTTAGATGAATTGCATAAATAACTGTCTTCACCTGACCCCCTAGACCGCAAGTCACTTCAGGATCTGGTACATAACTCACTACAGGTTAGCAACCATTTTTGCAATGTGGTTATGATGCACTGGAAGCTTCATGTAGGTCAGCTATGACTGGCGCAGTCATACGTAGGCATGCTTGGCTGATGGAACTATCTCTGCCAGACCATGTTAAAGCAAAGCTGCTGGATGCTCCACTGGAAAAGCAAAAGTTATTTGGCTCCACGGCTCAGGAGGTCCTAAAGAAATTTGAAGAAAAGGCTAAATCCGTACAAACAGTCAAAGATTTTCTTCAAGTACAACCACCAAGATTCAGCAGGAATTGGCCTTCCAAGAATTGGTCCTTTCCAGACACAAATTGTCCAAACACAAATGCCAAGAGGTCCAGCAAGACAAACAACGTTCTCAGTAGAAAAACCACTTTAATGTGAAGAGCAAAGCTTTAGGATAAAATCCTTTATCAATACTGAAAATACAAATGCAGAGTATATATAGGCCTAAAAAAGTCATTTGACCGGCAGCCAAGAAGTCACATGACTCAACCATTAAAGCAAAACATGTAAAAATAAATAAATATGCAAAGCTAAAAAATGCAACAGCATAATGCATATATGAAAACAGAAAACATTTAAAAAAAGCAAGAGTGTATATTTTTAAAAAAAGCATACTTTTATACCTAAAAATCAAATGTACAATCATATACATAAAGAGAAAATCTCATAATCTAGATCTACTCATTCTAATCAAAATAGGTTTAAGGCTGACAGTACTATTCAAACCAGGGGGTGAGTCACCCATCAATCTAATTATCCAGTTATATTCTTTAATTTCTAATTTGTTATTGATATCACCAGCTCTGGGTGAGGGTGAAACATGGTCTATAGCTTTAAATTTAAATACATGCTGTTCACCAAAACATAGCCTGTGTTTATACAAAGCATTAGTGTCAACACATCTTCGGATTTCAGACTTGTGTTCTGTGATCCTATCTTTAAGTTTACGCGTGGTTTTACCCACATAGAAAGAGTTGCATAATACACAGGTAGCAAGGTAAACCACGTGGGTGGTAACACAAGTAGCAGTTACGTTGAACCTAAACAGCCTCTTACTGACTGGGTGTTCAAAGATACCTAAATGTTCAATATCAATGTCATCACAGCACGAGCAATTATAACATTTCCGTGTACCCATAGTGCTGGGTGGATGTGTTGTGATATTTGTAGGAAAATCTTTGTAACAGAGGACACTCTTGAGGGTTCTCATGTTACGATATGCAAAAAATGGGACATTGCCCAGCATTGCTTTTAGCTCTTCAGATGCCATCAAGATTAGCCAATTCTTATAGATAATACGTTTAATACATGGTGTCTTTGTACTAAATGAAGTAACGTATCTTACTTTCATCTCATTCTGGATGGACACATTGGGCAAGCCAACAGCTTGTATTTCTATGGTGTCATATGGTGTCTGCCTAAGAAACAGATGCTTAAAATGGCTAAAGATTTAATTACTCTGATAAGGGGCTCCCAACCCCCCCAGACAAAAGGCCAAGGCAAGAGGAGGAGTATTCCTCTTCTGATCAAGTTTCTATTTCCTCACACTCCTCTGAGGAGCGGGATTACACTTTCCCCCCTTATGAAGATTCTGATGCTGAAGACTCCATTCCCTCAGCAAGAAGATTCCATTCCTCAGCATCTCCCCCTGAAGATTACTCCTTCGGGGAAACCCTTCATACCATGAGGGAACACTTCCACTGGGAAGGTCAGGACTACTCTGACTCAAAGAAAAGACTCAGAGAGTTTCTTTTACTTCTCCAGCACAGACCACTTGCTATTCCTCCAGTTTTAGACGTTGTGGATGATGTCTACTTGGAATCTAGTCTAAATCCATACTCTCTGCCCCCTGCTCCAGCCAAACCAGACAGATATTATAGAGTACCCGACTCTCACAAATTCCTTTACAAAAGCCCAGTTGTTGATCCAGAGACAATCTCTCAAGGTCCCAGAGGGGCTAAGGCTAATAATCCTGTGCCCTCTGAAAGGGACTCCAGAGCACTAGATAGGTTGGGGAAAAAGGTTTATACCTCAGCTACTCTTGCTACGAGAGCACTAAATTGTCACTTCCACATGCTGAAATATCAGGAATTCCTAATGTCTCAAAGCAAAAGATGAGCACACTCTCAACAGTCTGAATTGAAGAAAATGCAGGATCTGCTGCACGCAGCTTAACAGGTGGGAAAACAGACTTTACAATGTGGATTTGATTCTCTGGATGCTTCATGCAGAGCAGCTGTTACTGGGTCTGTCATACGTAGACATGCTTGGTTGAAGGAACAAACCCTGCTCGATCATGTTAAAGCAAAATTACTAGATGCACCTTTACAGCAGGATGTCTTATTTGGAGTGAAGGCAGAAGAGGTTTTAAAGAAAATGGAGGATAAGGCAAAGTCTATGCAGACCGTCAAAGATTTCTTACAGGTACACCCCCCTCGCTTCAGCAGAAATTGGCCAACAAACAATTGGTCCTTTACAGCTTCTGACAGACCACAGAGGGGCAAGTACAGACGCCCAATGGGCAGAGGTCAAGCACAAATCACTTACAAACCTCGTCAATGGGGCACTGCACCACAAAGGGCAGGAGAAGACAGGCCCCAAACTACTAGGAGACTGACACAATGACTTAACACTCAATCTGCCAAGAAAAGCTCTCTTGGCAGCTCCCTTGGGAGGAAAATTAGCACTTTTTGCAGACAACTGGCGCATAATCACAAAGGACAAATGGGTCCTAAACATTATCTCACAAGGATATAGATTCCATTTCCACACTTTGCCAAGGAGAAAAGGAATGCCAAACCTGCCTCCAAATCAATGGGCAGAGGCACAAAAACAAATTGCAGCTCTCATGGACATGAGAGCCATTCAACTGGTACCTACACAGGAACAAGGCCAAGGATTTTACTCAAGGCTCTTTCTAGTCCCCCGAAAGGACAATGCATGGAGACCTATTCTGGACCTTTCAATTCTAAATACCTACTTGCAAGTTCCAAAGTTCAAGATGCTAACACTACAGCAGCTTCTTCCCATGTTGGGCAAGGCTTGGCTAGTAACGTTGAATCTCAAGGAGGCATACCTGCATGTCCCTATCAGACAAAATTGCAGAAGATACCTCCGCTTCATTGCAGGTTCAACCCATTACCAATTCTCTGCACTGCCCTTTGGTTATCTACTGTGCCCAGGGTCTTCATAAAATGCCTGGCACCAGTAATTGCATACTGCAGACAAAGAGGAATTCAAATATTCCCATACCTGGACGATTGCTTCATCCAAGCAGAAAGCAAGGACATTCTCTTACAACATCTGGCGTTTGTCAAACACCTTCTACGTTGCCTAGGGTACACAGTAAACAAAAAGAAATCAAAACTAGTGCCCTCACAGACCATGACATTCCTGGGTGCCAGCTTGAATACAACGGCCCAGATGGCTTATCTCAGGCCAGAAAAGCAACTACAACTAACTCAATACGTCAAAATAATGGCAACAAAGACCCAACTCCCTGCAAAAAAAATTCTGCAGGCCTTGGGGTTCATGGCATCTTGCATACTACTAATACTATTTGCAAAACTGCATATGAGGAAATTACAATGGTACCTGAAAAGTGTATGGACTCAACACAGCCACAGCTTGGAAACAATGATACATCTCATTCCCTGCCTACAACAGGAGTTTCTATGGTGGTCACAGGCGTGTCTCCTCAACAAGGGTCAGCCTTTCACCATACTCCCAGCGAGGCAAACTATGACAACAGATGCATCGGACTATGCCTGGGGGGCACACATGGCAGGACAGTGCGTTCAAGGCAAATGGACAACAGATCAGAGAAATCTGCACATCAATCAAAAAGAAATGCTAGCTTTACAGAATGCTCCGACAGCCTTCAAGGACCTCTTGCATCCAGGACAAATCATAATGACAGACAATACCACAGTAATGTGGTACATAAACAAGCAAGGGGTATACACTCCTACCCTCTATGCAGGCAAGCAATGACCTTGTGGAACACAGCACTGACTTACCAAGTTCAATTACAAGCTCAATTCCTGCCAGGAAAAAAATAACACATTGGCAGACGACCTAAGCAGGAACATCATGGATCCTCACGAGTGGTGCCTGGATCCACAAGTATTTGCAATGATGACTCAAAAATGGGGACTCCCAGACATAGACCTCTTTGCCAGCCCCCCAAACCTTCAGATATCGAAATTCTGCACAAGGGCATTCCACCCTCAAGCTTGGAAAGTGGACGCACTCTCATTCACTTGGAAAAGGTTGACAGTATATACCTTCCTTCCACTGCCCCTTCTAACAAAGGTGCTGCTGAAAGTCAGATTAGAGAGGCCACAAATGATTCTCATTGCACCAGACTGGCCACGCCAGCATTGGTATCCAGTCCTAAGGAACATGGCCCACGGTCCACCATGGATTTTACCACAGATTCCTCACCTGCTGACCAAGCGAGACAATCAGATTCTACACAGCCACCTCAAGACTTTAAACCTGGCAGCATGGCAAATTACCTGAACAACCAGCCAACACCTCTTCCCAAAGCTGTTATGGATGTCATTCAGGAGGCCAGGAGGCCCAGCACCAGGAAAACCTATTCAGACAAATGGAAAAGATTCTGTGCCTGGAACCAGGCTAAAGGCCAAAATCCTCTTGATCCAAACATTGCTCAGATTCTGCAATACCTAACTAAGATGTTGCACAAAGGACTTTCCTTTTCATCTATTAAGATCCACGCCTCAGCAATTTCAGCTCATTACAACACAGATCCTCCTTTATTCTCACATCCACTCCTAAAACAGTACCTCAGAGGGGCTAAGAACATAAGACCACCAAGGAGAGCACCAACACCTACTTGGGATCTCAACTTTGTCCTGGAAAAGCTTACTCTGCTGTCCTTTGAGCCAGCTTTTTCAGCTGATTTAAAATTTCTTTCATGGAAAACTGCCCTGCTACTAGCAATAACCTCAGCAAGAAGAGTCTCAGAGCTGCAGGCACTAATGGCAGTAGAACCTTTCCTTATTTTTCACCAAGACAGAGTCTCTCTACGAACTAACCCTTCCTTTATGCCAAAGGTGGTATCCAGTATGGCCCTAAACCAAACGATTCATTTGCCCACTTTTTTCCCTAATCCACAGAACAAAGGAGAAAGACTCCTGCACTCTTTGGACATTCACAGGCAATTACGTTACGACTTGGATAAGACTAAGGCTTTCAGAAAAACTAACTAGCTCTTTGTAACCTATGCAACAGGATCACAAGGAAAGGCTATTTCAAAACAGACCATTTCTAAATGGATAGGGCATTGCATACGTTTCTGCTACACCCATCATGGGAAACCGGTACCTGCTAACATTAGATCCCACTCCACCAGGGCTACAGCCATATCCAGCAGCCTTTCTCAGGGGAGTTCCAACCAAGGATATTCTGGAAGCTGCAACTTGGAGTTCAGTGCACACCTTTACCAAACACCACCACTTACCTGTATAGTCTAAGACTAGAGCTGGTTTTGCCACTGCAGTTTTGCAGGGCCTACTAGCTTCTGCTAACCCTGTTTAAATCCACCTCCCTTCCTTAGCTTTGGGATTCAACCCAAGTGTGATGACTGCAGCAGGGTAACACAATGAACATAGAACAGTTTTTGTACCTACCATAAATGTAGATGTTCGGGTGTTCACCCTGCTGCAGTCCAGGTTACCCTCCCTCCATCCCCTCTTGACTAGCTCAACTTTTCTTTTACTTCTTTATCCTATACAACCTCTGTGGTGTATTTGCTTGTAACTAAAGGTTTTGTATTTGTATCTATCTATCTATATATATATATATATATATATATATATATATATATATATATATATATGTGTATATATATATATATATATATATGTGTGTGTATATATATATATATATATATATATATCTATATATATGTATATATATATATATATATCTATATATATGTATATATATATATATATATATATATATATATATATCTATATCTATATATATGTATATGTATATATATATATATATATATATAAACATATATATAAATATATATATACATATATATATATATATATATATATATATATATATATATATATATATATATATATATATATATATATATATATATATATATATATATATATATATATATATATATATATATATATATATGTATATATATATATATATATATATATATATATATATATATATATATATGTATGTATATATATATATATATATATATGTATATATATATATATATATATATGTATCTATATATATATATATATATATATATACATATATATATATATATATATATATATATATATATATATATATATATATGTATATATATATATATATATATAGATATATATATTTTTTTTTTGCCTACCTATTGGGGGCACCTGACATCTGAGGCAAGAAAAGACTGAAGAAAATGGTGTCGGATGCCTCTTGAAGAATCCATTCCTTCAGTCTCTCCTCCTGAGGGTTATTATTTTGGGGAAACCCTGCATACCATGAGGGAGCATTTCCACTGGGAGAGCCAAGATTATTCTGAATCTAAGAAAAGGTTCAGAGACTTTCTGCTACTTCCTCAGCACAGACCCCTTGCTATTCACCTGTTCTAGACATTGTAGATGATGTATTTTCAGAGTCCGGCCTGTCTCCTGACTCTTTACCCCCTGCACTTGCTAAGCCAGACAGATACTACAGGGTCTCGGAGTCTCATAAATTCCTATATAAAAACCCTGCTGCTGACCCAGAAAATATATCTCAGTGTCCCAAAGGGGTCAAAGCTTCCACTGCAAAAAACCCTGTCCCCTCTGATAGGGATTCTAGGGCTCTGGACAGATGGGGGAAAAAAGTTTACACTTCTGCTACCTTGGCTGTAAGGGCTTTAAATTGTCAGTTTCATATGCTTAAATATCAGCAATATTTAATGTCACTGCTTAAACAGAAATTGTTAACAAATACTGAATGTTCAGAGAACAAAGAAATGCAGGATTTATTGCATGCAGCTGAACAAGTGGGAAAGCATACTTTGCAATGTGGTTATGATTCACAAGAGGCCTCTTGCAGGGCTGCTGTTAGAGGCTCTGTTATTAGAAGGCATGCTTGTTTAAAGGAACAGAATCTGCCTGATCATGTTAAAGCAAAACTATTAGATCCCCCATTACAACATGATATTTTGTTTGGTACTAAAGCAGAAGAGGTGTTGAAAAAAATGGAGGATAAAGCAAAATCCATGCAGACAGTTAAGGATTTCTTACAGGTACAGCCACCCAGATTTATCAGGAACTGGCCTTCTAAAAATTGTTCCTTTCCAGTGTCAGACCACAAAGAGGCAGATACAGGTATCCCAGAGGCAGATCTCAGCCCCAAGGCTCTTACAGGCCTAAACAGTGGGGTGCTCCTACCTCCAAATGCGGAGAAGACGAATCACAACCTTACAGGAAACAGTCCCAATGACTTTCCTCTGCCAGATCCAAGCACTTTTTTTTCGGCAGCCCCCTTAGGGGGAAAACTAGCACTTTTTTTAATCAAATTGGCAAATAGTTACCCAAGACAAATGGGTCTTGAACATAGTGTCCCAAGGCTACAGGTTCCATTTTCACACCCTACCAAGGTCAAAAGGTATGCCAGACCTGCCACACAATCAATGGGCAGAGGCACAAAAGCAAATCACAGCCCTCATGGACATGAGGGCCATTCAACAAGTACCACAACAAGAGCAGGGGCATGGATTTTACTCCAGACTTTTCTTAGTACCCAGTAAGGACAAAACCTGGAGACCAATACTGAACCTGTCTATACTAAATACGTTTCTGGAAGTTCCAAAATTCAAGATGTTGACTCTACAGCAGGTACTGCCCATGCTGGGCAAGAAGGCTTGGCTTGTAACTTTGGACCTAAAAGAGGCATACCTGCATGTCCCTATCAGACAATCTTGCAGAAGATACCTCACATTCATAGCTGGCTCAATGCACTACCAAGTCTCTGCACTGCCCTTTGGCTTATCTACTGCACCCAGGGTCTTCACAAAATGCCTGGCACCAGTAATTGCATTTTGCAGACAAAGAGGAATTCAAATATATCCCTACTTGGTTGACTGCCTTATTCAAGCAGAGAAAAAAGACATTCTTCTAAAGCATCTGGCGTTTGTAAAAAGATTACTGATTGGCCTAGGGTACACAGTAAACAAAAAGAAATCAAAACTAGTGCCCTCTCAAGAGATAATATTCCTGGGTGCAATCTTAAATACAACTGCCCAGATGGCTTATCTCACGCCAGACAAACAAAAACAACTGACTTCTTTCTTCAAAAAATTGGCAACAAAGACCCAGTTATCTGCAAGGAAAATCCTGCAGGCGTTGGGTTTCATGGCATCCTGCATTCTACTAATTCCATATGCCAGACTGCATATGAGGAAACTACAATGGTATCTAAAAAGTGTTTGGACTCAGCATTGCCACAGCCTGGAGACAGTAATTACACTCATTCCCTGCCTGCAACAGGAGATGTTCATCGTGTTTCACTGTTGCAGTCATTACACTCGGGTTATCCTGCTGGGAGGCGACCCACAGTCGGCCCGAGTTCCAAAGTCTTGGTCCGGCGTCTGTTGCTGTCGCTTCTTCCCTGATGTCACTGCGCCAGGGGTATAAAAGTTGCAATCAACGCCATTTTCCTAGTCTTTCTTGCCATGCGGTGCCTGAAGCAAAAGCAGTTCGCAAGTGCCGGTCGGCCGACTCCTGAGATTTTCAAAATTGAATTTCAGAACCGAAGTCTTCAATAAAGCTAAGTACCCCATTGGGGAAACTTTTTCTTGCTCCAGACCGATGTCAGTAAAAGTTAATAATTGTATTTCTTGTGGGAAGCAAATACCTCATAAGGACTTTCACTCTTACTGCATTCCTTGCCCTAGGCCCTGACCACGACGTTACTAGGTGTCGGTTTTGTGCTAGATTCAATAAACGCACTATTAAACGTCGGTTTGATTTTGCTTTACATTATTTTGGACGAAGATTTAATTATATAATGCCGTCGGAACAACCGGCAACCAAAATGTATAAAAAACGCAAAGACAAAGAAAAAGACAGGCATCCCTGGTCCAAAACCGACAAAGCCTCTTCTAGACCATTCGCTGGTTCTCAGTGAGGTGCTTTCGCAGCCCCTGACACCCGCTACCTCAGAGCCACAGGCCGTAACCGACAGCCACGTGGAGACACCGAGGCCTGTGGAAACTCAAGGTATTGGGCCTAGGGAAACTATACCCTCAGATGGGTCCGGAGACGCTGAGCAGGCACCGGCTTCTGAGGGCGTTTTCAGACCTTCACAGCTTACAATTAAGGCTACTACAACAGCAAAGGCAAAGTCAAAAACACCATTAAAGACAAGGAAACAAGTGCAGCATTCCCCAGAACAGTCATCCATGCCAAAGAAACAGATGCTTAAAATGGCCGAAGACCTTATTACTTTAATCAGGGGCTCCCATCCCCCTACTGACAAAAGGCCTAGGCAAGACACTGATTATGATTCCTCTGATCAGGTTTCCATTTCCTCTGATTCTTCTTCTGATCAGGGCTATTCTCTCCCTCCCTATGAGGACTCTGATGCTGAAGAGTCCATTCCTTCAGCCTCACCGCCTGAGGATTATTCTTTTGGGGAAAAACTGCACACCATGAGGGAGCATTTCCATTGGGAGAGCCAGGATTACTCAGAATCTAAGAAAAGGCTCAAAGATTTCCTTTTATTGCCTCAGCACAGGCCCCTGGCTTCTCCCCTGTGCGTGATATTGTAGATGATGATTTTTCTGAATCCAGTCTTGTCTCCTGATTTTTTACCCCCTGCACCAGTAAAGCCAGACAGGGTCCCTGACTCTCATAAATTTCTTTACAAAAACCCCGCTGCAGACCCAGAAACAATTTCTCCGGGTCCTAAAGGGGTTAAGGCTTCCACTGCCAAAAATCCTGTCCCCTCAGATAGGGATTCCAGAGCTCTGGACAGATGGGGGGAAAAAAGTTTACACTTCTGCTACTTTAGCTGTAAGAGCTTTAAACTGTCAGTTTCACATGCTTAAATATCAACAGTACCTCATGTCATTGTTAAAGCAGAAAATGGTTACAAATATAGAAAGTCCTGATAGTAAAGAAATGCAGGATTTATTGCATGCAGTTGAACAAGTGGGAAAGCATACTCTGCAATATGGTTTTGATTCATTAGAGGCTTCTTGTAGAGCCGCAGTTACAGGCTCAGTTATTCAAAGTCATGCTTGGTTGAAAGAACAAAGTTTACCTGACCATGTTAAAGTAAAATTATTGGATGCTCCATTACAGCACGATACTTCGGTATTAGGGCAGAAGAAGTGTTAAAGGAAATGGAGGATAAAGCAAAGTCAATGCAAACGGTGAAAGATTTCTTACAGGTTCAACCACCTAGATTTAGCAGAAACTGGCCTTCAAAAAATTGGTCCTTTCCAGTGTCAGACAGGCCACAAATAGCAGATACAGATGCCCAAGAGGCAGATCTCGGCCCCAAGGCTCCTACAGACCTAAACAATGGGGTGCTTCAGCCCCCAAAGGAGAAGACAAATCACATCCTTGTAGGAAATGGTCACAATGACTTCCCTCTGCAAATGCCAAGCTCTTACCAGTTGGCAGCACCCCTAAGGGGAAAGCTAACACGTTTCTCAAAAAATTGGCACACGATCACCCAAGACCAATGGGTGCTGAATATTGTTTCTGCGGGGTACAGGTTCCACTTCCACACGCTTCCAAAACCAAAAGGTATGCCAAACCTCCCACAAAACCAATGGGCAGGGCACAAAAACAGATTGCGGCTCTTATTGATATGGGAGCTATTCAAAAAGTTCCACAAGAAGAACAGGGGCAAGGATTTTACTCAAGACTTTTCTTAGTACCCAGAAAAGACAAAGCCTGGAGACCAGTACTGGACCTGTCAATCCTAAATACTTTCCTGGATGTTCCAAAATTCAAAATGTTAACACTACAACAACTTCTGCACATGCTGGGCAAGGAGGCTTGGCTAGTTACTTTGGGCCTCAAGGAGGCATACCTGCATGTCCCAGTCAGACAATCGTGCAAAAGATACCTCAGATTTATAGCAGGCTCAATGCATTACCAATTATCTGCACTGCTCTTTGGCTAATTTAGTGCGCCCAGGGTCTTCACAAAATGTCTGGCACCAGTAATTGCATTTTGTAGACAAAAAGGAATTCAAATATATCCCTACTTGGACGACTGCCTTATTCAAGCAGAGAGCAAAGACATTCTTCTAAAGCATCTGGCGTTTGCAAAAAGATTGCTAATTTGCCTAGGGTACAAAGTAAACAAAAATAAATCAAAACTAGTGCTCTCTCGAGATAATATTCCTGGGTGCAAGCTTAAATACAGCTGCCCAGATGGCTTATCTCACGCCAGACAAAGGCAACTGACTCATTACTTTCAAATGATGGCAACAAAGGCCCAGCTCCCTGCAAGAAAAATTCTGCAGGCCCTGGGTTTCATGGCATCCTGCATTCTACTAATTCCATATGCAAAACTGCATATGAGGAAACTTCAATGGTATCTAAAAAGTGTTTGGACTCAGCATTGTCACATCCTAGAGATGGTCATAACCTTGATTCCCTGCCTACAACAGGAGTTTCGATGGTGGTCCCAGCCCTGTCACCACAACAAGGGACAGCCTTTTACCTTACCTACACCCAGGCAGACAATAACAACGGATGCATCGGATTATGCCTGGGGATCACATATGGCAGGAAAATGTATTCAGGGCACGTGGCCCAAGGAACAAATGCATCTACACATCAATCAAAAAAAGATGCTAGCTGTACAGAATGCCCTGACAGCCTTCAAGAACCTAATACATCCAGGACAACTATTAGTAAAGACGGACAATACCACAGTTATGTGGTACATAAACAAGCAAGGGGGCACACTTCCTACCCCCTATGCAGACAAGCCATTACTTTGTGGAACTTAGCACTGACCTACCAGGTACATCTGCAAGCACAATTCCTGCCAGGAACAAAAAATACACTGGCAGACGAACTAAGCAGAAATCTCATGGTTCCTGACGAATGGAAGCTAAATCCACAAGTGTTCAACATGTTAACAAGGAAATGGGGACGCCTAGACATTTTTTGCCTCCCCTCACAATTGCCAAATACAGAAATTTTGCACAAGGACTTATCACTCTCAAGCATGGAAAGTGGATGCTCTGTTATTCAGCTGGAAAGGCCTGACAGTCTATGCCTTCCCTCCGATGCCTCTTCTCACCGAGGTGCTTCTAAAAGTCAGAGAAGAAAGACCAAAAATGATCCTGATTGCACCAGACTGGCCACGCCAGCACTGGTACCCAATCCTAAAGTGTTTGTCCCCAGGCCCACCTTC
Organism: Protopterus annectens; assembly: GCF_019279795.1. NCBI lineage: Eukaryota > Metazoa > Chordata > Ceratodontiformes > Protopteridae > Protopterus > Protopterus annectens. The sequence continues at coordinate 1,437,738,797 of NC_056744.1, read as the reverse complement.
GCCTCTACCTCAAATCCCTCATTTTCTGACACAACAAAACAATCAGATTCTGCACAGTCAACTCAGAACCTTAAACCTAGCAGCATGGCAGATAATGTAGCCACTCAGACTGCACCTCTCTCTAAAGCTGTTATGGATGTTATTTTGGAAGCCAGGAGGCCCAGCATTAGGAAATCTTATGCAGGAAAATGGAAGAGATTCTGTGCTTGGAACCAGGCACAAGGGCTCGAGCCACTTGTCCCTAATATACCTCAGATTTTGCAATACCTAATTGAGATGTTGAACAAAGGCCTGTCTTTTTCATCCATTAAAATCCATGCCACTGACATTTCAGCTCATTACAATATAGATCCTCCTATTTTTTCACATCCTCTACTACGACAGTACCTCAGAGGGGCAAAAATATAAGACCCCCTAGGAGAGCACCAGTACATACTTGGGACCTCAGTTTTGTTTTAGAAAAACTAACACTGCCTCCATTTGAACCAGCCAGCACAGCTGATCTAAAATTCTTGTCATGGAAAACTGCTCTGCCCCTAGCAATAACTTCAGCAAGAAGAGTCTGAGTTACAGGCATTGATGGCTGTGGAACCTTTTCTCATTTTTCATCAGGACAGGGTTTCTCTTAAAACAAACCCAACATTCATTCCAAAAGTGGTCTCCAATGTGGCCTTAAACAAAACCGTTCATTTACCTACTTTCTACCCAAATCCCCAGAATAAAGGGGAAAGACTTCTGCACGCTTTGGATATACACAGGTAGCTACGATTCTACTTCTACAAAACAAAAGCTTTCAGAAAAACTGAGCAACTGTTTGTAGCTTATGCTGCAAGATTACAAGGAAAGCCTATTACAAAGCAGACAATCTCCAAATGGATAGGACACTGCATCCGCTTCTGTTATGCACAACATGGCAAATCTGTGCCTAAGGGCATTAGGCCTCATTCTACCAGAGCAGCAGCCACTTCAGCAGCTTTCCTCAGAGGAGTACCAACCAAAGACATATTAGAAGCTGCAACCTGGAGCTCAGTGCGCACACTCACCAAGCACTACCACTTACCTCTCTACTCCAAATCCAGAGCAGGTTTTGCCACTGCAGTTCTGCAGTGCTTGTTAGCCTCGCCAAATCCAATTTTGACCCAGCCACTCAACCTCAGCTTTGGGATTCTACCCAAGTGTAATGACTGCAACGGTGAAACACGATGAACATAGTACAGTTGTGTACCTACCATAAATGTAGATGTTCGAGTGTATTCACTGTTGCAGTCCAGGTTACCCACCCACCATCCCTTTTTTTCTTTGCTGGGACTTTTCTGTACGTCTCAACTCTATACAACCTATGTGGTGTATTTGCTTGTAGATGAAGGACATGTTTATAGTAATATATGCATGTTTTTTTGGCATATTTTTATCTTTTCAGCTTTCCTCTCTGGGGGCACCAGACATCTGGGGCAAGAAAAACTGAAGAAAATGGCATCGGTTGCAACTTTTATACCCCTGGCGCACTGACGTCAGGGAAGAGGTGACAGCAACCGACGCCGGACCAAGCATTTGGAACTCGGGCCGACTGTGGGTCACCTTCCAACAGGATAACCCGAGTGTAATGACTGCAACAGATAATACACTCGAACATCTACATTTACGGTAGGTACACAACTGTACTTTTCGATGGTGGGCAGAGGCTTGTCACGACAACAAGGGTCTGCCATCCAGTTTACCCACAGCCAGACAGACACTGACAACGGATGCATCAGATTATGCCTGGGGGGCCCATATGGCAGGAAAATGTATTCAGGGCGCATGGCCTGCAAGGCAGATGCATCTTCACATCAAAAAGAGATGCTAGCTGTTTAGAATGCCCTGACAGCTTTCAAGGATCTACTTCATCCAGGACAGCTATTGATGAAGACAGACAATACTACTGTCATGTGGTACATAAACAAGCAGTGAGGTACACATTCCTACCCCCTCTGCAGACAAGCAGTGACCTTATGGGACACAGCATTGACTTATCAAGTTCACCTGCAAGTACAATTCCTGCCAGGAAAAAGAAATACTCTGGCAGACAAAGCAGAAACCTCTTGGATCCCCACGAGTGGAAACTGGATCCACAAGTCTTCAGCATCATAACAAGGAAATGGGGATGCCCAGACATAGATCTATTTGCCTCCTCTCACAATTGCCAATTGCAGAGATTTTGCACAAGGCTTTATCACAAGCAAGCATGGAGAGTGGATGCCCTATCCTTCAGCTGGAAAAATCTAACAGTATATGCCTTTCCTCCTCTGCCTCTCCTTCCCAGGGTACTCCTAAAGGTCAGGCAAGAGATGCCAAAAATGATACTGATTGCACCAGACTGGCCACGCCGGCACTGGTACCCAGTCGTAAAGAGCTTGTCTCAAGGTCCAGCATGGATATTGCCTCAAATTTTTCACTTGCTGACCTAACAAAACAATCTGATCCTGCATAGCCAACTCAGGACCTTAAATCTGGCAGCATGGCGGATAATATAGCCACTCAGAACACTCCTCTATCAAAAGCTGTTATGGATGTTATCTAGGAGGCCCAGTACCAGAAAATCTTATGCAGAAAAATGGAAAAAGATTCTGTGCTTGGAACCAGGAAAAAGGCATTGACACGTGTGTACCAAATATCCCTCAGATTTTACAATACCTAACTGAGATGCTGAACAAAGGCCTTTCTTTTTCATCAATTAAGATTCATGCTTCTGCCATTTCAGTCCATTACAATACGGAACCACCTATCTTTTCTCATCCTTTAATAAGGCAGTACCTCAGAGGGACCAAAAACATCAGGCCTCCAAGGAGAGCACCAGTTCCGGCATGGGACCTCAGTTATGTCTTGGGAAAACTCACACTACTTCCTTTTGATCTTTTTCATCAATTAAGATTCATGCTTCTGCCATTTCAGTCCATTACAATACGGAACCACCTATCTTTTCTCATCCTTTAATAAGGCAGTACCTCAGAGGGACCAAAAACATCAGGCCTCCAAGGAGAGCACCAGTTCCGGCATGGGACCTCAGTTATGTCTTGGGAAAACTCACACTACTTCCTTTTGAGCCAGCCTCAACAGCAGATATAAAATTCTTATCCTGGAAAACAGCTCTGCTCCTAGCAATAACCTCTGCAAGATGAGTCTCGGAGTTACAAGCACTCATGGCTGTGGAACCTTTTATCATTTTTCATCCAGACAGGGTTTCTCTGAGGACAAACCCAACATTTATGCCTAAGGTGGTGTCCAGTGTGGCTCTCAACCAAACCATTCACTTGCCTACCTTTTATCCAAACTCACAGAACAAGGGTGAGAAAATTCTGCATTCTTTGGACATACACAGGCAGTTACGCTGCTTTTTGGACTGAACTAAAGCTTTCAGAAAGACTGACCAACTTTTAGTGTCATATGCTGCAATATCACAAGGAAAGGCTATCTCAAAACAGACTATTTCAAAATGGATAGGCCATTGCATCTGTTTCTACTATTTTCAACATGGCAAACCAGTGTCTAAGGGCATTATGCCTCATTCTACCAGGGCAGCAGCCACTTCAGCAGTCTTCCTCAGAGGAGTACCAACCAAAGACGTCTTAGAGGCTGCAACTTGGAGTTCAGTGCACACTTTTACAAAGCACTGCCACTTACCTCTTTACTCTAAATCCAGAGCAGGCTTTGCCACTGCAGTTCTGCAGGGCCTCATATCCTCTCCTAATCCTGTTTAGCCCAGCCACCCATTCTCAGCTTTGGGATTCAACCCAAAAGCAATGACTGCAACACGATGAACATAGTACAGTTGTGTACCTACCATAAATGTAGATGTTCGAGTGTATTCACTGTTGCAGTCCAGGTTACCCACCCACCATCCCGCTTTTCTTTGCTGGGACTTATCTCTACTTCTCTATCCTATACTACCTATGTGGTGTATTTGCTTGTAGGTGAAGGAAATGTTATTTTTGTGCATGCATACTTATTGACATATTTTTCAGCCTACCAATTTGGGGGCACCTGACATCTGGGGCAAGAAAAACTGAAGGAAATGGCGTCGGCTGCATCTTTTATACCCCTGGCGCACTGATGTCAGGGAAGAGGCGACAGCGACCGACGTCGGACCTAGACTTTGGAATTCTGGCCGACTGCGGGTAGCCTGCCAGCAGGATAACCCAAGAGTAATGACTGCAACAGTGAATGCACTCTAACATCTACATTTATGGTAGGTACACAACTGTACTTTCCTCTTACTACTGTTGTAATAGTCCTATGAAGCTGTAAGGCCAAAAACAAGATCTGAGGTATTTTAAGGGAATAGAGCATTATAGGTAAGAGAGGAGCTCGAGAGTTTCCTGTGGCCATGAGCTAAAATGGCCAAGTCAGATCTAAGGGTCTGAAAATGGACGGCACAGATGGAATGTTATGCTAAGTACGCAACTTCTTTTTCTAGGCGGGTTCCTCCTACTAAATCTACTCAGACTCCCGCTTATCAGAAACCTCCTTTTTTAATTTTTTTTTTTTTTTATTAAAACAGTGGATAAATAAATTGATTATAAAACGAACAAATAACTATTTACATAGGTTCACAGCCGATCAATACATCAAAGTTGTACATATCAACAACAATTGATATTGTTCAAGCAAGTCTTTAAGTTTAAGCCAAGATTTATTTGAATGTGTAATATTAGACGTTCTTATCTTTACAGTATGTGATTCACTACTGTAAACAGTTTTTGTCATACTAATAAATTCAACATTAGAGGGGGATAACTTTACTTTTTCTAAATTTTAGTAATTACTCTTCTGGCTATAGCAAGAATAGACCAAAGAAAAGGCACTTGGGTTTTCACAGTTCTCCTCTGGTTCAGAGCATTAAATAATACTAAAGATCTAGAAATATTACATCTATCTGATCATAGATTGAATGAAGCTACTAAATTCTTTTCAGAAAGGGGAGATGACTTCACATTCATATACCATTTGCATCCAATCAGCTATTATTTCAGAATCACATCTCTGTCATTTAATTCTGTTTATTTTCTACAGGATTGTAATTTTGTTAGAAGTGACAAAAGCTCTGTGTAAGAATTTCCAAGTGACAAAATTCCAATGTTTCTTTCTTGTCTTTTGTTTACCGGGAAAGTCCACTAGGCTCGGAAGCCCATTTTCGGTGGAGGCTCTGGGAGAAAAGCTCCATACAGTTAATTATAGACATAACATTGTATCAAATTTGAAAATGGCAAGAGAGAAGTAACAAGAGAAAATTACAAGTGGATGTTACAAAGTGAATACACAGGTTAAAGTTTTCTGATTGCAGCAATACAGGAATAACAAAGAAACATGAGAGTGTTGAATGTTAGAGTAATTACATAGAACAGTTGTGCTTTGCTTGTGACAAATACAAGAAGATGTAATATTTACAAGAAGATAGCATTTTTGGAAGAGAAATAACCGGATGGGAAAGGAGAGAGGAGAGAACAGATTGATGAGGGGGGAATGAGTGAGGAAGGGGAGGCTTAAGTGCTAGGTGGAGTGTGTCAGGGAAGTGTTTTGTAGAGATACGAGTAGGTAGTTTTGGGGCAAGTTAGTCTGTTGGAGTCAGAAGTTTGCAGTGTTAGATTAGGCTAGAGTATGTATATCTGAATACTTAGGAGAATTAGGTTATGGCGGAGTCAGTAGTGGAACCTTTACTTATCCATTTGGATAGAAATGAAGATGTAATTCCTTTTTAAATGTAGAATGGCATTGTTGAGAGTGGATAGAGGGAGGGAAGTTGTTCCAGGCTTTGGCTGTTATCCAAGCATATAGTACTTGTCCTACTCGTAACTTGGGTTTGTGATCTTGGAGGAGGAATTTTTTTCGGATCGTAGGGGCCTAGTATTGTTATAGAGGGTAATTAGAGAATTCAGAGCAGGGCAGTCTTGGGGCCTGTATATTAGTCTGTGTGTACCTGTAAGCTGTAGGAGAAGTAGGGGAGTTCCAGCCTTTGCAATTGTTTGAGGGCTAGACAGTGGTGTGCAGAATGGTGATTGCTGGTAGCGAATTTTGCCATCTTGTTATAGCAAGATTCCAATTTTCTAAGTAGTGAGGACTGTAGATTTAGTATTAGTGAGGGTAGGCGGTATGATGAGGCTAAAGTTTGTTTGGTTGGGAGAGAGAAGAATTTACTATGCCGGTAGAGAAGTCCAAGTTTTTTGTAGGTTTTACTTGAACAGTTCTGAATGTGAAGGTCTAATTTGAGGTTTTTGATATTACTCCTAGTAATTTAGTATTACTAATTCAGTCTTGGTAGAGTCAATTGAGTAGATTTCAAGGTTGCAGTTGTTGGTAGGGGTGTTTTTCTTGGGAGAGAATATCATCAGTTTAGATTTTTTTTGATTTTAGGAGAGATGGTTTTTGTGAAGCCATTTTTCAACTGCGGTAAATGATGCTTGGGTGGATTTTTGAAGTCTGTACAGGGTTTTAGCACAGCAGACTATAGTAGAATCATCTGCATAGTGGATTAGGGACCCATGCTGAATGATATGGTTCACATTATTAATGAAGAGATTAAACAAGAGAAGGACCTAATACATAGCCCTGAGTGTACCCCTGTTGGATTATGGAGCACTGGGGAGATGGAGTTATGCCGTTTGACTGCATGCTCTCTGTGCGATAACTTTTAAACCAGTTAACTGATTGGGGAGTTAGGCCTATAGCAGATAGGTGGGAGAGGAGGATAGGGTGGGAGATGGTGTCAAATGCTTTTGATAAGTCCAGAAAAATGGTTGTCACTGTGTTACCTGAATCATGAGCTTTGGTGATTTTGTCAAGGAAGGAGATAAGTGCAGTGGATGTGCTATGGCCGGGGTGGAACCCATGTTGTGTAGAGGAAAGGATGTTGTTTTTCAGTAGGTATTCTAATAGTTGTTTTTGTACACATTTTTCAAGCATTTTGGAGATGGGACAGTATAGCAACGTGACGAAAATTGGAGATATCAGTGGATGGGCCACCTTTGTGACGTGGTAAGATTATGGCTTTTTTCCATAAATTGGGGACATAGGCTTCCTGAAGGGATCTAGTTATTAAGATGCTTATAGGGTATCCCACTGAATCGGAGACGAGTTTTTAGAAATTTAGCTGGAATGCTATCGGCTGAGTTTGAGCATGGTTTTAGTCTTAACAGTAGTTTTTTTTATCAAAGAGGTGGAGATGGGTGAGAGATGAAATCAAGGGTGAGAGGTTTGTTGTGTGCTATTTGCTTGAAGAGAGAAGGTGTTGGGAATGATGGAGCAGGGTAGATGGGTGCACTTTTGTGGTGAAGGGGATGGTGAGGATGTAGAACTGTTTGGGTGTGGAATGGAGAAAGTCACTGTAATTTTGACTATGGTGTCTATGAAATATGAATTAAAGAGACTGGCTGTTTGTTCTGATTGCATGTCAGGATTTGGGCAGGGGTTGGGTTTAGTGCCTGGTTTTAGTAGGTTGTTGATAGAGGACCAAAAAAGTTTGGGGTTCTTTGTTTTACATCATTGTTGGGTCCAGAAGTATGACTGTTTATCTTTGGTCACAAGCTTTTTTAACTTGGTTACAGAGCTACTTGTATTGAATGAGGTCAGTAGTGTTTCTAGATTTGTGCCAGAATTTCCAGGCTCTGTCCCAAGTATGCATGATATCTTTGGTGGTTTTAGATAGCTAGGGGGCATTATTGGATTTGATCCTTTTGGTTCTGGTGGGAGCTATTTTGCTTAGAATTTCTAAAAAAAAAAAGTGCTGTTGAAAAACTGTAGGGCGTCATCTGTGGGGAGAGATTTAAGAGAGTTCCAATTGATGCTTTTTAAGGTGGTATTAAGGGTGATGGGGTTAAATTTGGACAGGTTTTGGACTTTGAAGGTATGGTTTTGCTGCAAATGTGGGCAGGAGCACATGGTAAAGGGAGGTAGATGATCGCTAAAGGAGTTGGGCATAGTGCCTGAGGATATATACTTGGTGGGGTCAGAGGCTAATATCCTGTCTAAGATAGTTCCTTCATTGCTTTTGCTGTATCTAGTGGTGTTGGTAATAAGTTGTGTGAAATGAAAGAGTAATTCTAAAGGTAGACAGTTTACAGGAGATGTAGGCCCAGTCAATGTTCATGTTACCTAGGATTATTGTTTTGTTCTTTATAGCATTATATATCCATGAGAGAAACTCTTCTAGAATGGGAATGTTATTACCAGGAGGAATATAGATGACTGATATACAGAGCTTTTTAGAGTGGTGATGTCTAGGAAGGATACTTAAGGGGAGATACCACGATCAAGTAGGTGGCTTTCCCAGGGTGAGGCTATAATGAAGATATGGTTTTATATATAGACTTTAATGTTATTTTCTTGTATTCTTCAAAGAAGTCATTATTAATTTTTGAGGAATAATTCCAGTAGGAATTGTCCAAATGTGAAATCTAACATAGGAATTTTAACATTTTTTTGACAAATGTTATTTATTTTTCTTGACATTATTATTGATATTAAGAATTCCAATAGTTTGGGGAACGATTTCTAACCTGGGTTAACTATCTTATTTATCTCTGTGTTCACAAAGTCTCTAAATTTTTATAAACTTACCCTATTCTCAGAATCTTGATTGTATTTGGATCTTAAATTTTCAAGTGTGTGTGTGTGTGTGTGTGTAGATATGTAATATCTATGGGTCTTCTTTGACCCATCAAATTTACATTTCAGTGAATTGCAAATTTGTGAGTCCATTTTTGCAAAAGTGCATTTATCTAAAAATGCGTTTTCGCCAAAGTGCATTTGTCTGAAAATGCCCTTTTTGTGAAATAAAAAAAAAAAAAAAAAAAAAAATACACTAAATACATTTATGCAGGGGGCAAGCCTTGCTGCCCCCCCCCCCTTGCTACTTGAATATATTCTAACTCCAAGATCGCTACAGTGGGAAAAAGGGAATATTTCCTCATCTTCAGTGTGCCGGGATCTACAACAACAAACTCCCCACCCATACATCAATTAAGAAACGCCGTACCTACACCGTACCTGCACCACCACAGGATCTCAGAACCAGGAAACTCTCTTCGGTGAACTGTTTTTTCGTGAAAGTGCATTTTCGGTTAAATGCACTTTCTCGAAAACGGACTCTCAAAATTGCACTATACTGAAAATGTAAATTCGATGGGTCAAAGTAGACACATAAATATATCTATGTATATCGTTTGTAATGCTACTAGCACAAAAGTGCAAACTATATAAACAAACGTGTGTGTGTGTGTGTGTGTGTGTGTGTGTGTGTGTGTGTGTGTGTATATATATATATATATATATATATGTATATATGGGTCCACTTCTAAATCTTGAAATTCAAAATACTGAGTCCTAAATCATGAAAGTTCAAAATACTGAAAACTCAGAGTACACCAACCCTTAAAATATTCCAGCACAACTATATAAGAAAACATATTGCTGTTCTTCAACTATAAGAAGGGGGGGCAAGTCCCCATGCTCCCCCCACACCCCCTGCTCCTTAAATATATCAACTACGAGATCACACTCCACAGAAGAAAATGGCAAACATACCATTACGTGCTTCATGACTGCCTGTTGTAACCTTAGTCATGTTCCCTTTTAATTTGCTATACAAAATGATAACTCATCTTTGTGTAGTAAAGTACGGTCTCGGAGTTGATATATTTAAGTAGCGGGGGGGGGGCTTGCCCCCTGCTAATAGGTGGAGTACACTAATATGCTTTGTCTTTTGTTTCGCTATGTACTTCTGGTGGAGTATAGTAAGTGTTAGTATCCTGTAGTTTTTTCCGATGATATGAAATTCAGTATTTTGAATTTTCAGTAATTTGAACTTTTAAGATTTTGAACTCAGTATTGTCAATTTCAAGATTTAGAAGTGGGACCCATACATATATACATATATATATATATATATATATATATATATATATATATATATATATATATATATATACACACACACACACACACACACTATATATATATATATATATATATATATATATATATATATATATATATATGTATATACGTATGCATATATACACACATACACGGACATACACGTGTGTTTGTGTGTGTATATGTGTAATATATATGTATACACACGAGCGCAAATATATATTAGTACCATTTAAGAACTGATGCCACTAAATTAAATTACTTTGTTGTTTCATTACTAGCATTTTGTTGAATTTGAGTTTCTAAGCTGTCATTTGTATATGCAATTGGAAACATATAAAATATTAAGTCTTTAATATAGTGGTTAGAATATGTGAACTTTTGGATTTAAATAGAATTTGAGAAGAGGGTGTAATTCCAGTTACACACAAAATCTTTTAATAACAGTTAAAAATGTTAGGGACTGTTTGTTTATGACTGGTTCTGATATATTTGTTATTTAGTAATGTTTCTCAATGTATTTGTTTCCATTTTGAATCATAAGATGAATTTATCCACAACACTATAACTTTCGCAATTGTTGGAAGTAGCATACAGTTCAATGTCAGGGAATCCTATTCTACTGTTATCCCATCCTTTTTCTGTGCCTGTCAAAGGAAACACTTGGTTGATTAGGATGCATAAAAAAAGTAGAGTATCATTTATCTCCATTTTTTTTTTTTTTTTTTTTTTTTTTTTTTTTTTTTTTTTTTTTTTTGGGAAATGGTACTAAAGATTGTAAAACAAACAGCATTTCAGGGAGAATTACTTTCTTAATAAGCATTAATTAGTCTTCCATGGTAAAGAAGAATTTGTTTCAATTTGTGACTAAACTTAAAATTTTATCAACAAACTTTTAATATAATGGTTATACCAATGTATTTCATTTGATTGCTATTCTAAATGAAGTTAGATTATTTTTGTATGACTTTTTTAATTTTTATTAGTTAATGTTATGAATTCCCTACCCACCACCATTTGTAAAAACAATTGCAGATTTTTGCCTCATATTTGATCTTATCTGTCCCTCATATCTGTGGTTTGTAAATGTTGCAATGCTTGATATATGATGGTGCAGTGGTAGCATTGTTGCCTCACAGCTGCAGGTTCTCTGGTTTGATTCTTGGCTGGGGTGCCTTCTTTGTGGGTGGTCTGTATCTTCTCCCTGTGTTTGTGTGGGTTTGCTTTTGTGTCCTCCCATGTTACAAAGACATGTCTGCATTATTTCTTCCTGGGCCTCTGCTGAAAATGTTTTTTTTATTCCAAGTCAGACTGTCCTGATTAACAAACCCAGAGACTCCCCAGACTCTGGAATAGATTGCCCATACATGTCAAGCAGAGTGCCTCTTTGGTCCTCTTCAAAAGGAACCTTGACGATTGGATGGGAGAAAGGAAATTCACTCCGGGGATCACGTCAGTCGCCCTGCTAGACAGGGGTCCAGGGAAGTAAATAGTGTGGGAAGAAATAGCCAGGGAATTGTTATGGCTAGGCTTGTATAGGCCCTAGGGCTGATAGCCTAGTACCAACCTATGAACCTATTAAATACAATTGACAGGCATTTGAATTTCAGACTTCAGGTTTCTGAATGTTTAATTCCTTACATATTTGATGGTGTGGTGGCAGTATTGTTGCCTCACAGCTATAGGTTTTCTGTTTTGATTATTGGCTGCGGTGCCTTCTGTGTGGAGTCTGCATCTTATCCCTGTGTTTGTGTGGATTTGCTGTGGTGTCCTGCCATTTTACAAAGACATGTGTCTACAGTATTTCTCCCTGGGCCTCTGCTGAAAATTGTTTTTGTTCCGTCATAAGTAAAATTGACAGGCATTTGAATTTCAGACTTCATATTCTTCAGAAAATACATAGTAAAACAACTTTTTATTCTAGCAATAAATATATAGTAACACAACCTTTTATTATAGCAATTTTCTAAGTTTATAAGATGACTATTTGAAATTTGTCCTTATTTTTGGGACTGTATTAGGCTTTGTCCAGGTTTTTTGTGCTAAGGTTGACAACTGTGGCAAGAACTGAATTCACTGAATATATCTGAGGGCTGTATTCCCTCATTACTGGGTTTGTCCAGGTGTTTTGTGTTAAGAGGTTGACAGCTATGGTGAGAACTGAATTCATTAAATGATAGCCATTTAAGTTTCAGTCTTCCTCTCTTTCACAAAGCAGCTGATTTGGCGTAGTGGTATGTTGCTCTTGACTGTTTTGCACAGGGACCTTGGCAGTAAAATGTATGGTGGTAACACAGCATTTTTCTTTCACAAAGCAGGTGATTTGGCATAGTGGTATGTTGTTCTGACTCTTTTGCTCAGAAACCTTGGCAGTAAAATGTATGGTGGTAACACAGCATTTTATTCTAGCAGCTTTCCAAGATTATACAAGCAATGTTTAATGTTTCCATGGTTTTTGCCCTTTTGACCCACCCCAGTAAATTTGGCTTTTTCCAGATTTCTTGTGTTGCGAAGTTGAGATGCAGTTGAGTATTGAGTAGATTTTACAAGGAGCTGAGAGCTGCAGGGGAAGAGAAGTTTAGTGCTGATTATGCTAAGTCAGCTCACATTGCTAATAGCACAACATGTTGTGTACTTGCTTTTGATGCAGAAGGCTGTTGGTTCTACTCCCATAAGGGGTGAATGCTGCCGTACTGAAAGTTAAGATACTAACTATGAGCTTCTTATCAGTTGGCCATCCATTTCCTATTGCAATATTACTAGCTTATTTTTAATGTAATTTAGGCAATTTATTCCTCAGGGGCATCAGACACTTTATTTTTCGATGAAGCCATGAAATATAAAGGTGATTGCTAGCAGAAACCTCTTCATTAGATTTATTTAACGTGAAATTATTTAGATGACTTTTTTACTACTTCAGAGATTGTGCATATTTACTGATAATGGTGGACTGTAGAATTGTGCATATTTACTGATAATAGTGGACTGTAGAAGTTTGAGTAGACTTTTATGATGGAAATGTTCTGAATTGGGCAGTTTTGTCATTGGTGCATGCGTTTTGTTTCATTGTTTACTGGAAAAATGTTCAAAGCAATAGGAAGGTGTATCAAAGAGCACATGTATGTTTCTTATGCAAGGGGCCTATGATTTGAAAACAGCCCAGAATTAATCTTTATCTGCCACGGGTAAAATGTATTTTCTTTGAATGTGGGTTTCAATGTTTCAATGAATGTGAGTTTCAATGGCAGAGAAGTTTTAATGCCAAGTTTGTTCAGCAGATGTCTTAGTGTTTGTGCTATAAAATGCAAAATAAAACTTTCAAATGAAGTTCAAATCATCATAGAAGTAAATCAGTATGCACATTAGTGTTTATGGTAAATGGAGTGAAATAGTCAAGTAATGGATCATTGGAATGGCTGCAGGGGGGGAGGCTCCATTCGACCATGGTTTTGTGAGGGGGAAGGGCGGCAAACTTAGGCAGCCCCAGCTGAACCATACCTCCCAACTCTCCAGATTTTCAAAGAATGAATAGATTTTTTGCTTCTTATTTTTGGTTTGTTCCTCATAACATTTGTGGTTTTCTGGCAAATCATTTAGGAATTAAATCACTAAATAATGACACACTGAGTTTCAGACTTCATAACCTTCAGAAAAATGCATGCTAAAGTAAGACCTGTTCTATCAACTGTCTCAGTTTATACAAGAGCAATTTTTAGTACTGTTTATATTTTCCCCCAATATATTTGACCTTGTCCAGATTTATTGCATTAACAGGTTGAGAGGTACATGTAAATTGCTTTATAGAATTAGGCATAGCCAAACCTCTCAACTGTCCCTGATTTTGGCTCAAAATGTTGCTCTTCCCCTAATGATCCCTCCGCAAAATAGCAATTTTGGAAGAAAACATGGAGGGTTTATAATTAAGAAATAACTGTAATAATCCGTTAGATTACTTTTATTTCAGAAATGCATGTAGATTATTTTATTTTGTCAGCTGCTCAAGTTAGCAGTACTAATATTAAAGTGCCCCTTCTTTGACAGGTTCCCAGCTGTATTGTGTTGCTATTTTATATTTTTACATCACATTTTTGGTCCATTTTTCATAAAATTGTGTTTTTTGGCAAATTAGTGACAAATCATTAAAGACTGAAGTTAGAAAATAATGACAGACATTTGAGTTTCAGATTTCATACCTTTCAGAAAATTCATACTAATGCAAGACCTCTATTATCTTTATAAGTTTATAAGAGCAATATTTTAAAAATTGTCCATATTTTTGGGCCTTTGTCCCATTTCTTTGTATGGCTTTGTCCAGATTTCTTGCTCTGAGGTTGAGAGGTATGACAAATGTGTCAGGGCCATCACAAGTCAGCCAGAGGCATTTCAAACTGTGACATACTTGTTGCACCCCACTCCCCCATGTAGTGACTCTGGATGTGTAGAAGCAAGGCAAGGAGTAGTTATGCAGTGTAAATGTGCAGAGTATCCCCCCCATCCAAGGTAGACACAAGTACTAGAGTGGCTTTTCATCTGTCCTTGATTTTTACAGAATGGTCTGGTTTCTGTCATATTTTTGTACTGTTGATTTATGCTTATTACTCAAAGTGCCTGTTGCTCTGTGTTTAAGTAGCAATACTTTAATGACCATCAGGTAAGCTTGGCTGAGATTGCAAGATGCAAGTAAGCTTTAATAAGCATACTGTTAAAGAATTGCCAACATTGAAAGCCTTTCTGTTGCCATGTAGAGAATGCTTAACTAGATAATGTATAAGCCTTGGATATTGAAATGCATATGCCAGTATTTGTAATAAAGGACAGGATTACATTATTTTAAGAGTCTCATTACACTTGGAGACTTCCAGTCATCTCTGCAGGCTTTACCCGTAAACAGAATGCCAATCGTGTGGTCCATGACCTGTACAGTAATTCTTTTAAGCAATGTATCTTGAGCTTATTTCTTGTTTGCTTTTCATTTTTT
>NC_056744.1:1437706413-1437721413 GCF_019279795.1 Protopterus annectens | reverse complement strand
TGCAGATCTTGCAGTTTAAGCAGCCATTCTGATCTGAATTTGACTCCAACATTACATGATAATATTTATCTGCTGATGTAAGATACTGATGTTAAGTTGTCAATCTCGCCTTCATTCTTGCTGGATGCTCCGACTCGGCCACTTACTAAAGCTCGAGAGCTTATTTTACCGGCTCGAGGCAACCCTATATCCCATGATGCTAGGCAATAACCCCAGATCTCGTTTGCCGCTTTCGCTTGTGAGGTGCGTTTTTTTACCTGCTCCTGGTAAATCTTAGAGTGTTCAGTCACCTTTTTTGAGTAAATATTTCTACCTAGTTATTTCTTTCAATAGTTAACTAACTACCCTTAACTTTATTACTTTTTTATTCCCTTTTTTATCCCTTATATCCCTCCCCCTCCAGTCTTTTAGGTTAGGCCTTAAGCCTGCCCCTTTCCTGTTTTTTCTTAGTGATCCTGTGGAGTGTTTGGGTGTGTCAGTATCCCTATTAATATTTTATTGTTAAATTATAATTTTCGGGAGTGTGTGTTTTTCTGCTACTTTTGTGTAACCCTCTACACTGTTATGTCGAAGGAACCTAAAGAACCTAAGGTCTCAGGCTTTAAGAAGTGTGACTCGTGCTATCAGAAAATGTCTCTGACAGATGGTCACACTTCTTGTGTTTACTGCCTGGGACCCCTGCACCTGCAGGACTCTTGTTCAGTATGTCATGCATTCAGTCCAAGAGTCCTGCAGGAGCGCAGGAACAAACTGATACTTAGGGGCTTGTTAAAGCCCGAGGGCTCCCCGACTAAGTCTGCATCGGGGAGGCCCTCGAAGCCTGCAAAACCGTCTGCTCCAAGTACTAAGCCTTCGGCTGCTGGCTCCTTGTCTGTGCGTAGATCGGCTCCGGCTGCAGCCGATCCCCTTGAGTCACAAGTTCCGGTCTCTGCACCATTTGGTGCCGATACCTCTGAGTCCTTGCTTGCGCTGTCGTCTCCGGCCGGAGCCGACGTGTCTTTGGCTCTGTTGGCTACATCCAAGAAGAGGTCAAGATCCCCTTCATTGGAGTCCATCCATTCGGCTTCGAGAGCTCCCCTGCTCTCGGAGCGGAGCCATCGGAGCCGATCTTCTCGGTCGTCCAGACTTTCAGATCATGACCTTGAGAGAGTGGTAAGTAGGCTATTAAAGTCTCAGGCATTGGCCCAGATGATCTCTAGCCGTCTCATCAGATGGTAGCTATTTCGACTACACCTATTTTTCCTCCTTTGACTCTCCCTCAGAGTTCGGAGCCGGAGCTCCTCGGAGCCGTGACTGTTGCCGTGTCAGAGCCGATACCTCCCCCTTCGGCTCCTTCGTCTTCCGCTCCGATCTCCTCCTTGGTACCTTCATTGGAGGGATCCGGGCACCTGATCTCTCACGTTGGCTCCGAGGGGGCGAGTGGCATCGGACCATTGTCCGACCCCGTTCTCCCTCTCGGAGCGTCGGCGCTGGTGAGTTCGGCCCCGACATCGGCCTCGGAGCCTTCCCTGTCGGTGCGGCCTGGGGTTCCTACCTCTTCGGAGCAGGGGCCCTCTGGCCTTTCTGATAGGGGAGCCTTTGAGGTGATGAGGCGCATACTAGCCCCAGGGCTTAGTCAACGGTCAGCTCCATCAGCTCATCCCACTAAAGTGCCTGCTGATGTCTCTCCTCACTCTCTTGCTCCCGGACCCAGAGATCTAACGCCTCAGGTTTCCCCACTGGGAATTTCTTCCTCTTCCGAGGCTTCTCCTGACCTATTAGCGGAGCCTCCGCGTAAGAGGACATGTAAGAGGAAGCATGTGGACTCCCCTGAGTCTATTACATCTGACACCGACTTGGTTGAGTCAGAGGGATCCCCAAAGTCCCCCTCTGAGGATGTTTCTTTCTCAGACATCCTGGAAATCCTGAAGCAGAGGGGGAACTGGTCTTCCCTTAATCCTTCCGAGGACTAGTCGGTGTACCTGGAGGCGTTCGGTTCTCGACCCTCCACCTCCTGGGTGTCTCCGCCTTTCGAACCCCTTATGGAAGAAGTGGCTCGGAAGACGTGGTCAGCCCCGGATTCGGTGGAACCCGCCCCTCGGAGGCCATCTATATTTATTACAGCACAAGTCGACAATCAATTCCTGACAAAAGGTGTACCGGCGGATGCCATGGTGGTGGCTGCAGCCACCAAGAAGGAACTAGCTGATCCTTCGGTACCTGTCCATCCTCCTAATAAGGATTCTAGGACCATGGATTGGTATGGTAAGCGGATGTTTTCTTCAGCCACCTTTGCCATGCGGTCGCTGAATTACCTGTGTCACTTCACCCGCCTTCAGAGAGATATTCTCAAAGAGTTGGGAGAAGTCTTACAGGATCCATCAGCTGCTGGGTCCCAGGATAAAATAAACTCACAGCTTGGAACCGTGAACTCGATTGTTAACTCCTCCATGCGTCTGATTTCATATGCAGCCGATGGAGCGAGTAGGGCCGCAGGCACAGGAGTGGCCTTAAAGCGTCACGCCTGGATGCGGCTGTGTAATTTCGCGGACCCTTTCAAGGCGTCCTTCACAAATTCCCCCTTTGATGGTTTGGCTTTGTTCAGACCTCAAGTGAAAGACACCTTGACCAGATGCGAGCAAGATGGCAAGACTCTTTCTGCCGTAGGAGTCAGTTTCTCCACCCCTTCAAGACCATACCCTAAGGGTCAGAAGGGTGGGAAAATGTGGTTCCGCAAATCTCAAGGAGTCACGTCTGACGCAAGAGGTCAGTTTACCCCCAGAGGCAGAGGGGGTAACAACAACAGATGCCGTCCTAGGGGCAGAGGGGATCCGCAAAACCAGGGTAGCAGGGAGCCTCTCTCTGACAAACCCTTTCAGCATCCCTGAGATGTTGCCCGATTGTCCACCTTCGGAGGCAGTTGGGGGAAGATTGTCGCTGTACTCAATAGCCTGGCTTTCCCTTACTCAAGACAAATGGGTACAGTCGATCATATCCGAGGGTTACAAAATTCCCTTTATCCAAACCCCATTGCAACAAAAGGGAACCCTTCCAGACGTTCCACCCGGTCTAAGGAAACTAGCAGTATTAGAAATATCAAAACTGCTAGCAAAAAGAGCCATCCAGCCAGTCCCAGCAGACCAACTAGGATCCAGAATCTACTCAAGGTTCTTTTTAGTACCAAAAAAGACGGGGGACTGGAGACCAATATTAGATCTCAGCAAACTGAACAAGTTTGTAAAGAGAACAAGATTCTGGATGGTCAAGCTACAGTCCATTCTGCCCTTTCTGGGCAAGGACAATTGGATGTGGTCCGTGGACCTTCAGGATGCGTACTATCACATCAACATTCACAGGCGCTCCAGAAGGTTTCTTCGCTTTCGGCTGGGGGCCAGTCATTACCAATTCAGAGCCCTGCCCTTTGGTCTCACTACAGCCCCCAGAGTGTTCACCAAATGTATGGCAGCAGTTACGGCTCACCTAAGACAGCAAGGATTCCAGGTGTTTCCATATCTAGACGACTGGCTCCTCACTGCCACCACCAGGCATCAACTTCTCCAAGCCACAGCTTACACCATTCACATTTGCAGAGGGCTAGGAATCTCTATAAATTTCGAAAAGTCTGCCTTGTCGCCTTGTCAGTCTATTACTTTTATAGGCGCCAACTTGAATACCGTACAACTTTCAGCAAGGTTAACAGACCAAAGAGTCTTAGATATTCAAAACCATGTCCAAATTCTTCTTTAGAGCGACAAAATTCAGGCCAGGTTTGTCCTGAAAGTATTGGGTCTTATGGCGGCCTCCATAACACTTCTTCCCCTTGCACGTTTTCACATGCGTCTTCTGCAGTGGATGCTGTTCGCCCAATGGTCTTTTCAGCAACTCCCCATGAACGACAAGATCATGATAACTCAAACTTGCAAAAGTCATCTGTCCTGGTGGATATTGTCCCCTCAAGTCCATCAGGGCAGACCCTTTGTTCCTCCTCCCCCGGTCGCCACGGTGACATCGGACGCCTCCCTGATCGGGTGGGGGGGTGGGGCATTTTCAGGGCAGGATGGTCCATGGCACTTGGCAACCTTTCAAGCGCCACCTGCACATAAATGTCCTGGAGATGAGAGCAGTGCTTTTAACGTTGCAAGCCCTCCACGACTCTCTTCCCCTAGGAGCTATTGCAATTCAAACGGACAATATGTCCGTAGTGTGGTACATCAACAAGCAGGGCGGAACCAAGTCCTATCCTCTCTGTCGAGAGGCACTCAGACTTTGGCAATGGGCGATCTCCTCTCAGCGGTTTCTGATAGCAACGCATATCCCCGGGAAGTCCAACTTCATAGCGGACAGGTTGAGCAGAGCCATACTCATGCCGCACGAGTGGTCTCTCAAACAATCGGTAGTGGAAGAGATTTTTCAGAAGTGGGGTCTTCCTTGCTGCGATCTTTTTGCTACATCCCAAAACAGCAAATGCCCCAACTTCTTCACCCTCTTCCCCCTTCCAGGCCATCCCCTCAGAGATGCTCTAGTCCAAGATTGGCCTCTGGGACTTCTCTATGCATTTCCACCTTTTCCTCTAATTCCACAAGTAATTCAGAAAGCAACCGCCTTGAGAGCCAAGTTGATTCTCATTGCCCCTTATTGGCCTCGACAGATATGGTTTCCGTTCCTACATCATTATCTTTTGGTGCAGCCTTGGCATCTGGACCCAGCTCCTGATCTGTTGACCCATCAGTCGCTTCAGCTGCACCAATCCCTACATTCTCTCAACCTCACTGTTTGGTTGCTCCACTTCCGTCCTTAGCCAGGCTTCCTATGATTTCTAATCCCGTCCGGGATATCATAGTAGCTTCCCTTAAATCTTCCACCAGAAAGATTTACACTAGTAAATGGAAACGTTTCTCCTTCTGGGCCAAGGCAAGGAATATAGATACTTTTACTGCCCCAATTCATTCGGTCTTAGACTTCCTAGCCGAAATTTTTAATTCAGGGTCTTCTGCCTCTACAGTAAAGGTTCATTTGGCAGCCATATCGAATTTTCATACAGGCTTATCGGACCACAATATCATGTCCAATAAGCTTTGCAAAGCCTTCCTTAAAGGTGTATATTTACTTAGGCCTCCAATTAAAGATCCTCCACCTCAGTGGGATCTTAATTTAGTCTTAACATCCTTAATTCTCCCCCCCTTTGAACCTGCGGTCTCCTGTTCATTGAAATTTCTTTCATGGAAGACACTTTTCCTAGTCACTATTACTTCTGCTAAGAGAGTATCGGAGCTTCACGCCCTCTGCATTCGTCCTCCCTACTTAAATCTTCCACAAAGACAGAGTTTCTCTAAGGACTAATCCATCCTTCTTACCCAAGGTGGCTTCGCAGACAAATTTGAATCAATCAATTGATCTCCCAGTTTTTTTCCCAAACTGTACTAATAGAGCGGAGCAAAAGCTACATTATCTAGATGTTCACTGCCAGCTCCGGTACTATCTGGATAGAACTAAACAAATAAGGAAATCTGATCAACTGTTTTTATCATGTGCAGAAAATAAGAAAGGCCTTCCTGTTTCCAAGGTAACCCTATCTAGGTGGCTGTCTTCTGTGATTACATCTATTTATCAACTCAGAGGCAGGGAATTATCTTCTAAGCCAAAAGCCCATTCATCTAGAGCACTAGCTACATCTACAGCTTTTCAAGCTAGACTACCAATAGACACTATCTGTGCGGCAGCCACATGGGCCTCTCCTCATACCTTTGTTTCGCATTACAAATTGGACATGGCCTCCAGGGACAGAGCAACATTTGGTTCCACCATTCTTAAGAGTCTGTTCCAATAAGCCACCCAGGATGAAGGTGCTAGGGACGCGGTCCCATCCAGCAAGAATGAAGGCGAGATTGACAACTTAACATTGAGAAGTTATGTACCTACCATAACGTTCCATGTTAGTTGTCTTCTCTCGCCTTCTTTCTTGCATCCCACCCACCATCCCCCTAGCCTGGACAGACGGAGAAGATCTTCCCTTCTTTGAAGGGTCCTTTTATTCCTTTGTTCACTATCTAGGTGTCCTAGGAGATATATATAGTGTAAATAATTATCTTTGGAGGTTTTTTATTCCTCTTCCTCCTCCTTCCAGTTGGAGGATTTTGTTTTATTGGCCTATGCTAGGTTTTTCAGCTTCCAAACGAGATCTGGGGAGTTATTGCCTAGCATCATGGGATATAGGGTTGCCTCGAGCTGGTTTTATTAGCTCTCGAGCTTTAGTAAGTGGCCGAGTCGAAGCCAAGGATCGGCTCCGAACCCATCCAGCAAGAAAGAAGGCGAGAGAAGACAACTAACATGGAACGTTATGGTAGGTACACAACTTCTCATTATGAAACTTTCCAAACGAAACCACTGTCTAAAGAAACAGACTAAGTAAGAGATGTTGATCAAAACTGTGTTGCTGTTTAATCTTTAAAAGTATTGAAGTGTGTACACCATCAAATAACATACATGTTGGCTATAATTAATGCAAAAGTGTCAACTGATTTTGCAGTGAAAAGGAAACTGTATTATGTGTGACTGGATTGCATATTTACTTGTAAGCCCTATGTAAAGATAATTGTTTATCTTTAACGTTGTCTATTTCTAACAAATAGTGTGTGGCTTGCAAAATTAGCAGTTCTGCTGGAAACTGAATGAAGTCAAAAGGGCATTGAAACATTGACTGCACTACTGTTTCTTAATAATGAGTGGTCATTGATGTATGTGCCATGCAGGTGTGAATTTCTGTAACAAATGTTGAGAATCTAGTAAGTGTGCAAATTTGACATGAGGGAGTTGAGACTAAACCTACTGATGCTTCTGTGGAACTGCTTGTAGGAAGATGAAAGGCAGTAAAAACAAGACCTGCAAACTGATGACGACACTGTATTAAGTGTTTGTATTCAGGCAAAACTATTTAATAACCGCGCGTGTGTGTGTGTTGTCAAAGTAAAATTGAAATGCTGTGCAGTGATGGCCATTTAAAGCTGCTTCAACACAATGCATGTATTTTTCATCAAAGTATTCCTGGTACTCCAAAGGAAAGGAGTGTTTTTACAGTCATGATGCACAGCTGTGTACAGTAAATCCTTCTTAAAGACTGAGCCTGAGAATAAAGCTATACTTCAGACCAATTACTGAAAAATAGAACTAAACATCATTACTTCTAGACAGGGCATTATGGAGAAGGTCATTAAGATTTACTACTCAGCAGTCAGTAACAGAAAATTTTAATAACATACTGACATTCAAACAAAGCTTGTTGCAAAACAGTTTTATGGGGTAGGAATTGCAAACTATAAATGAAACCTGTTCATGATCTTGAACTAAAATGTCAACACTTGCACACTGAACTTTGTTGTCAAGAGCTTCAAATTGCAAAATGAACCCGGAACTTTGTGGACTGGAGCAAATAATATTCTGAATCAGAAGCTAGATGTTAAGATGAAAAAAAAAAAAACAAAATTTAAAAGGTATTTTATCTGTCTGAGGACAGGGGGTTAAGAATATACCAGAGATACCATAGTGTGTTCAAACTGAGTAGTCATGGAAAGACGGCATGTAAAGACATGTATCACCTTGGTAAATAGCAAATAAAGTTTTTGGGGTGTTGCGGTAGAGAGAGAATAGACTGCCCCACAAGACCAGCAACCTGGCCTGCTCCCCTATTGCCTGATTCTCCATCAGCTACATGTCTGATGGGGTCCCCATGCTGAAACAAATGGGCTGTAGGACTCTTGCTCTAACCCAGGAATATCAAGCTACCTTTTCATCAAAAGAAGTGAGACAAATGGGCAAAGGATGTGCTGAGCATTTTGCTGTGATTTTAGAAAGGTAGAGGAGCCAGTGGACAAAATTCTGGAAGAGAGTAAACAATAAAAATGCAGAAGCTTCCAATAGCCAATATAACTGAAAGTGAATTGCAGGAGCAGCCACTAGCAGGTGATATTGCTAAACAAAAAGCAAGAATTGAGATTGCAGCAGTTGGTCTGTGATGGTAAAGAAACAGATCGTTCACCGGGCTGTCTAACATAATGAGTGAACTGTTGAAGAAAAATGTTTTCAAGAGGATTACAAAGTTAGTAGCTAACCTTGCACAATTTGAAAGACTAAATGGGGCAAGACATGGGTACATTTTCAGTGGAAAAAATGCCTGAATTGCCGGTGGTGCAAGGGTGCATAGAGAGAGAGAGACCCCTGTCTGTAAGAGACTGACTGGAGGTTATTGAACAAGTTGCGGTAACAGAAAAAAGTAGGCAGTAGTCTGACTGTATTGTCACTAGTAATGTTTAAGATGAAATAACTGTTCTTGATCAAGTAGAGTTTAAGGTACCTGAGCAAATTAGTCATTAATAGTCAAGTCAAAAAGTGAGACTCTTCTTAAAACTAGGTTGCGAGTTGAATTAGGAGAGAGTCTGTAAATCACTCTGTTGTATAAAAGTGAAATGCAAAGGAAAGTAATGGTTGATCTGAAAGGTCAGAAAGTAATACAACTGGTACTGAAAAAGAGAGAAAATACGTCTAGCTAATTTGGTGAGTATGTGAGTGCTTTATCCAGCAACTAGAGGTTTCTGAACAGTCAGATTTAAAGCACATTAGTGTGGCTGGGCAGGTTGAACTAAAACCAAGGATTTCTGGGCAGGTTGATGAATTAAATCCATTGACTACTGAACTTCTGAACTCTATAATACTCTAAAAAACAAAGGTTACCTAATTAGCAGAATACTGTAAATCAGTGTATTATATAAACTGGTTTCCAAATGCCAAAGTTGGTGAAAGAATATTAGTTCTTAGTACACAGTCTGTGAGCTGTATAAAGTCTGGTATAGAGCCCAAGCTGAGTGAGGCTGTGTGTATTGAAAAGCAATACAAAACACATTTCTGGTGTAGAAGTAATCCATTTGGAATAGATGAACTCTAAACACTGCAGCAACCATTTAACACCTTCTACAACACTGTGCTTCTTTGGATATTCTTCTTACAGCTTTATAGAAAACCATTGGATAGTTTGGCTTTTGTTACATACTGCCTGATCTAATACTTACATGGCAACTTAGACTGCAGATTCTGAAATATGAACATAAATGTCAGAAAATAATATATATATATATATATATATATATATATATATATATATACACACACACACACACACACACACACACACACACACATTTTACTATATGAAGTCTATATGAAGTATATATATACTGTAGTCATATGAAATATTGCAATTAATGTTCAGACTATGGCATGACAGTCTGCTACAGAACACCCCTCCCTAACTGTATATACTAACTCCAGGATCACACTACAGTGGGGGAAAAGGACATATACCTTTTACTTGCCTCACAGTAATCTACACACTGCTACTACTGCTGGGAATGCACAAAACATCTGCCATATTACTTTAGATACTTCACATTACAAATGTTAAGAGATGTACCAACATTTAAAAGCACTACAACACCACTTTCTACATTACTGTCAGTAATGTGACACTCAGCACTGTAAGTTACAGAATTTGTTTGTATCACAAACAAGTTAAAGGCCAATAGAAACCCACATTAGGTCTATAACTTACAATTCATGGAAATGAGATTCAGTCAAATGAATTTTCAATTAGGTGATTTGGTCTTGGTGAAATAAATTTCAGTGAAATGGGATTTCAATGATGTAAAGTAGACCCATATATATATATATATATATATATATATATATATATATATATATATATATATATATAGATATATATATATATATAGATATATATATATATATATATAGATATATATATATAGATATATATATATAGATATAGATAGATATATATATATAGATATATATATATATAGATATATCTATATATATATATATATAGATATATATATATATAGATATATAGATATATATGTGTGTGTGTGTGTAGCTTTAGTTAGTTCTTCTTTTAATAATTTTTCTTTTTAATGTGAACTTGGTCCAGTATGGCTGGCAAGCTTACCGGTTTTAAAAAAGTGCCTTAGTTATGGGTATGAATTCTCTAACTCTGATGCCCACAGGGAATGCATATATATATTGTTTGGGACCCGATCATTTAGATATGGTTTGCAGTATTAGTTCTGGATTCAATTCAAGAGGTCTTATTATCGAGGAAACAAACTATATTGAAGGGCCTTCTCCCTTCTACTACTACTGCTTCAGTAACTGGGGCTCAAACTCCCTCTAAAAAACTGGGCAAAGGGAAGCCAGATTTTGCTTCCAACGGTAAAGACTGGCATAGATCACCAGATTGCACATCCTCGTTGGCTCCTTCATTGGAGCCGCCCAATAAGATGTCTAAAAAATTAGATCCGACGACTTTGGGTCTGATTGTTTCTAAATCTAAATCACCCCATATTGAGCACCATGTCTTCTATCTGATCCAGTCACTTCTTTTCTCCCTTCACCTTTTTTGAAGGGATCTCCCTTGCAGGCATTCAAGACCTCTGTCCTCCATATCTTCTCTTAGGTCTTCTAAAAGCTTATCTGAGGGTGATGGAGATAGGATGATGAGAAAATTTCTCAGAGCTCCCAGCTCAGACTCCCATCGGATCTGTGAGCTGACCTTTGTCCACTTCCCACCTGTTCTCTCCTTCTTTGGTACAACCTAATGTTTGAGAGCCCCTTTATCCGAGACCCCTTGAAGTGTCCTCATCGGGTCCGAAACAGTTTACTCTTTGACTCCATTAACTTCCCAAAGTTACCCGTTCCAGAGTCTTTTGGAGCCAGAGAACTCTCAGATCCGAACTGTCTGTGCCAGATCGGGGTGGGGGGGGCGGGGTGGGATCGACTCCAAAGCTACTGGAGACAGCTCTCCCCCTTGGGGGTGGGGGTGGGGGGGTTTGGTGCTGGACAGCTCTGGTTTGACTTCTTCCTCAGGTGGAATGCTTATGGTGTTGCAGGAGCTGACAGTTCAGAAATTATCGGCTTCTTAACTGTCAACTTTGGTTTGCCCTGGCTCTCTGCTTTTGAGGTTGTGGAGAGGGCCTTCTTATCTAGAGAAGGGACTTCATTGCCCTCCTCAGATAAGATCACCTTACCTCCTATGGTTCTCTGCTCCATGCCTCGTTCATCCATTCCACTGAGATAGCTAGCCCAATTAAGTTTTCAGTCAGTACCTCAGGACATCCTCATCTCTTCCGGTACTTCCCCAGACCATCCCACTGAGGGGGTCACTCGGAAGAGGACATGTAAAGGGAGGCACCAAGATTCTCCCTTAGGAATCTCTTATGGAAGACACCAATTTCGTTGAAGGGGAGGGTTCTTCTAGACCTCCACCTGAAGACTTCTCCTTTGGGGGCATTCTTGAGCTCATAAAACAAAAAGCTGGTCTTTCCAATGCCCCCTCCCAGGAGGAATCAGTGTACCTGGAGACCTTTGGGTCTGTCTTGGCTACTACTTCGGTGACTCCCCTGGCTGATGAACTCATAGATCTTGTTTGTTGCTGGACGTGGAAGAAACCAGATATTGTGGAACCAATCCCTAAACTATCTGATAAAATTTTAGCTCTTCCTAAGGACCGGGCACACTGGAGCAAGGGGGTACTGGTTGATGCCATGGTTGTAGTGGCAGTCACCAAGAGCTCTTCTGTCCACCCCCTAATATGGAGTCCAGGGCCTTTGACAGATTTGGTAAGTGCATATATGCTTCAGTGACCTTTGCACTCTGGTCACTGAATTACCTGGCACATTTTACAAGACTGCAAAGAGATGAGATCAAAGAACTTTTCAGATCTCTTTCTGGGCCCGTGTCTGCCAAGGATCAAAATAGTCTCCTCACAACTGGCCACACTCCAGTTGATTTCTAATGCATGCATGAAGCTGATCTTCATGCAGCAGAATGTAGCTTATGGGTGGTGGGTTCAGGCATAGCTATTATGAGACATGATTGGTATGATTTTGCAGAGCCCCTTGTCTTCATTCATCAGTGTTCCCTTTGATGGAGCATCATTTGGCCCAAGGTAAATGTATTTATTTATTTATTTTATTTTATTTGCCATTTGTTAACCAGGTTAGTCTGGCTAGCCAGGTGCCCTTTTTCAGAAGAGAACCAAGAAGAAAAGCTCCAGAAAACAATGTTTATAGTAAGTTATAAAAGTGATTAACAGGTGTATACATGAGAGAGAATACAGATATAAACAGAGACATTAACAAAAATCATGATACAAAAATCAATAATAAAAAAAAATACATTGTGCTAAAACATTTGTACAAGCTGCCCATGGTAACTTTAAAAATAACACTGTGTAGATCTAGTTTTATGGTAGGAGAAAGAGGGAAAGGGGAAAAGGGAGGACTAGAAGGTAGGGAGGACCTACTTTTAGCACAAACTACTGATTTCAGCAAGACAGAACGGCCCTGTCTGCCATGGGAATATGTTTTTCTGCTCCTTAAAGGCCTTTCTCTAGGAATCATCAGGGAGGTAGAAAAATATGGTTTTGCAAATCTCAGAGGCCTTTTCAAGACTCGCTTGGAGATAGTTACCCCAGATGCAAAGAGGAGAACTCAAATGGAAGACTCTGCCATGGCAGAGGTGACCTGCAGAATCGGGGCTTCTGGGCTTCCTTCTTGGACATGCCCTACTAGTGCTCCTGAAGGGAGGCCCAGTTGCCATCCTGTGGAGGTAGTCATGGGGCATTTGTCTCTGCATCAAAGAGCCTGGTTATCTGTAACAAAATATTCCTGGATGCAGAGAATTATATACAGAGGTTTTATCATATCATTTTTCCAAATCCCCAGTACACAAATGAAAAGAATCCCTGATGTTCCACCCGATCAGAGGGAAGTAGCGGCATTAAATATAGAAAAGCTGCTAGAAAAAGTCATCCAGAAAGTTCCCCAGGCTAGACAGGATCTGGGACCTATTCAGGACTCTTCTTGATGCCAAAAGGACAAGAGACTTTAGACCAATTGTGGATCTCCACAAACTAAATCAGTTCATGCAATATTCAAGGTTCGTGATGGTCACGGTTCAGTCCATTTTGCCTCTGCTGTGAAAGGATGATTGGTTGTGCTTGATAGATTTTCAGGATGTGTACTATCACCTCAAAATGCACAGGCACTCCAGAAGATATCTGCAGTACCGTCTGGGAGTCTGTCATTACCAATTCAGAGCACTGCCTTTTGGTCTCACCATAGCCTCCAAGTTTTCACTAAGTGCACAGCTGTGGTAACAGCTCACTTGAGACTGCTGGGATTCTGAGCATTTCCATACCTAGAAGACTGGCTCCTAACTGCCTCAAACAGGCATTGACTCGTATAGACAAGGGGCTACTTGCTCCAGTTGTGCATCCATCTAGGCAGCACGGTCAATTACAGCAAATCGCAACTCAGACCTACGCAAAGTTTGGAGTTCATAAGTGCACTTCTGAATACAGTCAGTCAGATAGCCACTCTTCCTTCTGCTCAAATCCAGACACTGAGATTCCAGGTCAGGAAAGTAGTATAAAATTCTTGTCTTCCAACAGAACTAATTTTACAAGCCTTGGGATCCATGGCAGCTGCTGTCACCCTCTTTAGTCTGGCCAGGTTTCACTTGCAAATACTTCAGCGAACCATGTCAACCAAATGGTCCAGTCTTCAGCATCCATTAACCGCTCCAGTCAAGATCACACCGACATGCAAAAGGTACCTTCTTTTGTGGATTAATTTGCATAAAATCTCCAAAGGCCATCTATTTGTTCTTCCCCTACCCACAGCCACAGTGACCACGGACGCCTCCCAACTGGGGTAGGGGCACTACTTGGTAAGGACCGTCCAAGATAGATAATCCCTCGAAGTGGCCAAGACACATGAGCATCCTGGAGAGCAGTTCTCCTAACATTGCAGGCTTTTCAAGAGGTTTTCCTGTCTGGGACAATTGCTATTCAGACGGGCAATATGTCAGTGGTCTGGTACATTATCAGACAAAGAGGAACAAAGTGTTATCCATTTTTTCTTTAGAAATAATAAGAGGGGGCAGTAGGCAGTCTGTAATAGTAATGCACTTCCTAGAGAAATCCATTGCGATTGCTGACAAACTAAGCAGGTCCATTCTGATGCCTCAGGAGTGGTCTCTCACTGTCAAAGTAGCAGAGATAATTTTCCATCGATGGAGCCAGCCATATTGTGACCTATTCACATCTCTTCTCAACAAGTGCAGCAAGTTATTTTCCCTGATCCCTCCAAGGTGGTAGTGACCGAGAGCTGCTCCATTCCACGATTGGTCCTCTAGTCTTCTTTATGCTTACCCACCATTGCTTCTCCCCTCCAGATATGTACATAAAGCATTTGGTTTGAAGAGCACAGTTATCCTTATTGCCCCCTTCTGGCCTCATTAGATTTTGTTCCCCTGGCCTCACCTTTTACATTTGCCTTAGATATTGGATCCAACTCCAGACACAAGACCTCAAACTGCCTGCATGGTTTGTCTAATTCCATTGATGACTAAACAGCCAAGGCTCTCGTCCTCAGTCCCTCATATTTTCTTGTCTTTTGAAAAAGCTTGTGCTAGAAAGATTTACAAAAGTAAATGGAATAGATTTGTATTCTGGGCCCTTTGCTGGGATCTGGACTCCCCCTTTCTGCTCCTGTACTTTCTATATTTGGATTTTTAGGTTCAGTTTTCAGTGAAGGGGCTAGCATTTATAGGTTCATAGGTGTGTACTAGGCTAATGGCCCTGGAGCCTTTACAAGCCTAGCCCATAGAAGTGCCCTGGCATCGTGCTGCCAGATGTTGGTTTCCAGTGCCTCTATCAAGTAGAGCCACTGGAGTGATCCCTGGAGCGTGTCGTGCAGAAGGATTTGCATTTCTTTAGATGTAGCATTTCTAACAGAGCTGTGTCAAACATGGCTTTGTAAGTCAAGCAGAGATCACCTCTTAGTAGACGATATGAGACTGAGAATACCTGACGTTTTGTGAGTCTGTCCACGTAGGACATGTGTTTAAGGCCTAGGATCATCTTCGTGAGGTACTTTTGTGGCCTTTCCA